>NW_028168114.1:0-2000 GCF_964237585.1 Gallinula chloropus | reverse complement strand
GTTGCCCTGTATGTTTTCAAGTGAGTGCATGACTCCAACCAACGTGAATGGAACAGTTCATATGGTGAAAGTAAAGCATATGCTTATCTACCTGCTGAATTAATGTTTCATTTGTTTACAGTTCAATGGGAGTGAGTTGCATTCCTGCAGTATTGCAGATTTAGACCACCAAATCTCCTACAAGCATTCCTGAATGGGAATCTTTCTACTGCAGCCCCAGTCATGTCTCTGAATATGTGGACTTTAAAACTTTTTGTTTTGTTTTGATTATTTTTGACAGAATTTACTAATTGGATCAAGTTTAGAAACTTTTGCTTTTTTTTAAGTAGGCCCTTCAGATAAAAGATAAACATGCATAGACCTACTAGATGTAAATAGTTCTGCTGACTTCAAGAGGGTTTAAGTCATTCAATATAAAATACTTAATAGAAGGATAATGAAGAGAGGAAAGAAACTATATAAAATATATTAACATAAACTGCAAAGCATTCATGCAAGAAGATAGATTCTTTTCATATTCTAGTGATGGGAAATCTGAATGAATTTTATGTAGAAATATTTATGGATATGTAATAGGAATATATACAAAGATATTTTAGGAATATATCATTTATTGTTTCTAATGAATTGTAGGTAAACAATGTAACAGCTACTGTATAAATTAAGATTTGGCAGTTACAAAACTGAAAACTAAAAGACATATTTTCAATTATTAAAAATCACATGTTAAAGTGAAAATCTTTACATAGACATTGTTTGTGTTGATAATAACCAGACAAAAATATGATGTTACAGGAAGTTAGACATTATATATCAAAAATTCTGATCGTGATTCCTGTAAATTTTCTGTCTAGCATTTTGTTTGTAATATTTTAGCCATGTAGGAAGACTCCTGTTTACAAAATGTCTAAATATTTGTATTGTTCTTGTTGTTCTTATTTTCATTTAAAGTTTTAAACTGTTTGCTCTGGAACAGAAAAAAATCACATCTTGAAACAGGAAAATAAAATCATTGCAGAACTGAGTCATTGCAAGTGATATGAATGCCCCTAAAAATGTAAAAATCACAAAAAAATTGAAACAAGATCATTGTGCAAAAATGCTTACAGATTCATCATGGCTCACAACAAAGGTATTTATAAGTGGACCTCCTGCCTCTGTCACATGCTGTCATTGCTTTGGATTGACTGCTGTTAGATCCCTGTAATCCCGAGCCCTGGGATCTTGTCCTACATGTTTACCCCACTTGGTATGCCTGTTAGTAAGTATTTAAAATGGAAATTAACTCTAATCTTTGTATGTGTTTATAACAATAGTTTTTAATCCCTTAAACCCCATAGTTCACATGTTGTTTTTTAAAAATAAAGTTTATAGAAATCTGTGTTCAGTCTGATAGTTTGTATTTGCCAGTTTAGCCAGTTAAATTTGGTTAATGCCTAGCATTTCTTCACTCAATAAGGTGGCATGACAGTTATATTACAGAACATATTTATGGATGAGGTGAAGCATGGAGTACCAACAGCCACTGGACTAAAAATGGCATGTTTGCAATAGAAAGTCTTGGCAACTTGCACATCTGTAATGCACTTGTAATATCCAATATAGAAGAAAATTTTGTATTTTAAAAGACTGATATGACAGATACATAGATAATATATGACTGCCAGTCACTTGTGAGGTTATATAAATAGTACGTAGAGATTAAAACCCAAGTATTTTCCAATTAAGAAAAAGTTGATTAAAACTATCATATCCCATCCCACCAGAAAACTCATTGTTGCCACCAGATTTAAAATAATTTACTGAAGCTAAAATTTAATCTCTTTTGTCTTTGCCACTTCCACCTTTGTTTATATCAAATTATATCTGAAATAAACCACATTAAAGAGCTCTGCCTAAGCAAAGACAACAATGATAACTTTCTCCAGTGGTGGAAGAGGAACCATATGGAGACTATTTTGGCTAATAAAATGCCTAAAGCTTGATGGAGAAAATGCTCA
>NW_028168115.1:0-31939 GCF_964237585.1 Gallinula chloropus | reverse complement strand
ATGGGGTATCTGATCAAATGTTATACGTATTTCACTGTGTGTTTGCTTACATAGTTTAAACAGCAACCAAAACAAAAAAAAATTTCTTCTCAGCATTAGAATGTTTAAACACATGGCTTCTTGAGAAATTCAGTTCTCAAAATGTTCCTGTTGATCACAGAAAATCAATTTGAACTGAATTCTATGGCTATTTGCCACCACTTGTTGCCTGGTCATATTAATGTTTAGCATCTCTGCTTTGGCATCATATCTCAGGTGTTGGCAGAAGTTATTGTACATAGTTCTGAAATTTAGGAAAGTCCCTCTGGAAGTTTATTTCAAAAGTTAGGTAAATGTAACACAGAATAACCTCGTGGCGTGAATCACAAAACTGAAGTCAGATGGAAGGATTTCATTAAAGCAAAAGAAATATCTGTGGCATGAAGCTCTATTTGTGAAAAGCTCAAACCACAAGACTCCTGTTAAAGAAAGGCTGATGCTGAGACACATCAAAAGATCATCTTTGTCGAAGAACAATTGCATGAGCTGGTTTCTTTATCTTTACTGCAGTAGGAAGGAAGGATTTGAAAAGATTTTTTGCCATATTATATTTAATTCTAGAATTTATGTAAACTTAGGGACAAAGAAAGAACCAAAAGTAATATAGATGTTCATAAATATTTACTGTATTAGGTGGAAATTTAAGATTTAGTTGGTATGTGGGAAAACATTTTTCTGTCTGTGTAAACAGAAAAAGTAAAGAGTTACGTGTAAGGAAGGTACAATTTGATTCAACTGTTAATATTCACAAGGTCAACTTGAATTGCATAAAAAATGGCAGGCAAATTTCTTTGAAAGGTATCTACAACATAGGGTGGCTGTACCTAAGCTACATGAAAAGAAAACAGAAGTATGGGCATGGTGGATTAGCCCTTGCTGGACACCAAGCATGCACCAATGCCATTCTGTCACTCACCTTCTCAGCTGGACAGGGGAGAGAAAATACAACAGAAGGCTCATGGGTTGAGATAAGGACAGGAAGAGATTACTTACAAGTTACCGTCATGAGCAAAGCAGACTCAATTTAGGAAAACATTAATCTAATTTATTACCAAGCAAAACAGAGTAACGAGAAATAATACCAAATCTTAAAACACATTCCCCTATCCCCCCACCCTCTCTTCCTTGTGGCCTTAACTTTACACCTGATTTCTCTACCTCCTCCCCTGCAGCAGTACAGGGGGACAGAGAATGAAGGTTTGTCAGTTCATCACACATTGTCTCTGCTACTCCTTCCTTCTCAGGGGGAGGACTCCTCACACCTTCCTCTGCTCCAACATGGGGGCCCTCTGATGGGAAACAGTACTTCACCAACTTCACCAATTGTGAGTCCTTACCATGGGCTATGGTTCTTTGAGAACTGCTGCAGCGTGGGTCTCTTCCACGGGGTCCAGTCCTTCAGGACCCGACTACTCCAGAATGGGTTCCCTATGGGGTCACAAATCCTGTCAGAAAACCTGCTCCACATGTCCTGTCAGGAGTGTGCTGCAGTGTGGGCTTCCCACAGGGTCATAGGCTCATTAGAGGCATCCATCTGATCCAGCACGGGGTCCTTCAAAGACTTCAGGTAGGTATCTGCTCCATTGTGGGCCTCCATGGGCTGCAGGGGGACAGCCTGCCTCACCATGGCTCACCATGGTCTTCTCCGGAGGCTGCAAAGGAATCTCTGCTCCAGCACCAGCAGCATCTCCTCCCTCTCGTTCTTCACTGACCTTGATGACTGCTAAGTTGTTTCTCATATCTTCTCATTCTCTCTGGATGCAAATAGTCTGCTGCTACTAGTTTGTGGGGTTTTTTTCCTTCTTAAATGTGTTATCCCAGAGGCTCTACCACCATTGCTGATGGGCACAGCATGTCTGTTTTAGAGCCAGCTGACACTGGCTTTCTTAGACATCAGGGAAGCTTCTAGCAGCTTCTCACAGAAGACAACATTGTAGTCACCTCTGCTACCAAAATTTTGCCATGCAAATCCAAAACAATGGGGTTTTGTCACCTGCCTAGTTTTTTAGGTACTCATGCAGTTCCACCTACACATTCAAAGACTCCATCCCTGACACCAGCAGATTAAATCAGCATACTGATTAAGTCAGCTCTGCTGCTGACTTAACTTTCAGTTCTGTCCTGCTTTGTTGCACATTCACTGTACCTCCTCCTGCAAGCCCAGCTTTCTGAGGTACATCTTCCAGACTGACAGACATACACTGTAGAGGACAGGCTCCAGAAACAGGCAGAAGACCAGAGCAGTAGCTCTGGATCTAACTTAGAAGAGGTATGAGTAGGTGATGAATTTTGCAATCTCTTGTCCCCCAACTAAAGAGAGTAAATGTGGATGTGGTATGAGCGAGATAAAAAATAAACACTTTTTTGCAGTTCTGAGGGTTTTTTTCTGAGAAAGACTAGATAGGAGAGTGAAAATTTTTAAGTCTATAACGTGTTTAACTAGACACTCAAAAGCTTCCTATCTGGTTTTGGTAGATAGGAGCACCTTCAAGGAATGTTAGAAGCTATGGTGGAAGACAGTCACCATTACCTCCACCACTGTTTTGAGAGGCAAAGGCAAACAGCCACTTATTGAAAAAAAGATATTAAATTCTTCCTTACATAGAAAATTTTTAAATAAACTTGGGTTTGTAGGATGAGACAAATCTTGAGTGTCTTTCTCAGCTCTAGAAACCACTAGAACATTCCTATGAAAAACGTGCACCACATTGTAACTGGTACTTGGTAGTATCTTCCAGACTGTCGTACATAGTAAAATATAGAATATATTAAAATTATTCATGCTCCCTCATTAAGTCACAAAAGTCAGTGACTGTCAATCACTGACTAACAGAAAAATGAAACACTACTATTGATCTTAATTATAAAATCATACATACTTGGATGTTAGTGTCTCAACCTTGGCAGCTCTACAGTTAAAATCTATAAAACAAAGTATCTACAGCACCACATGTGTGTCTCATGAACCCTAGAAGACAGAGGCCGCAGACTACTGAGGATCACGCAAAAAGCAAGTCCTGCTGGAACAGCATCACTGCAAAATCTTAGCTCTCAGCTCTTGCACACAAACTTACAACCACCAGAACGCTGCATACATGTTTATTTTATAAGGTAAAGGTTGCTTCAATAACTGGACACCAAAACCACTATGAAATTAGAGAGGGAAATCAAATCAATAGTAGGTCCAGGAGGAGACTCTGCTCTATCCTTGGATCTGTTAGCAGACGTGCTGGTTGCATACAGATTAGCTGATAAATGGCTGATTCAATAGACTGGTAGCAAACACATGCTTTGCTAGAGATGACTTTTTAAGTCACCATACATCAAACAGACAGTGTCAGCCTTTGAGGATAAACCAGCGATGGCTTGTTGTGCTCTTTGAACTGCCTTGGAGACCCAGAGACCAAAAAAGTGCCTGAATGTTCCCCTGAATCCACTGGGAGGATTGAAAGCTTCAAAGAGGAACACTATCACATCCAAGGGGAAATGCATTGATTGAAGGAACCAGTGTGAAATAGTCTTTAATAATTACCAGAATGCTGGAATCGACTGGTGTTTTGCTGAGCTATATTTTATCTTTATTGGATTAACTGTGACACAGTAGGTTATGTCAAAGGGAATCTGCATGAATATTAAAAGTAAATGTGGTGTGAATAATAGATAACTTACATTAGATGCAACAGCATGCAGCAATTTTTATTCACCTATGTAATTAGATTAAAACAAATCTGCTGAATAAAGTATATTGTCTTATAATAATCCAAATTCAAAAGTATCAAGAAGTTATAAAATGGGGATAATTGCTGGTCTTTAGAACATGCATGTGGTTATACACATGTACACATGACAAGGAATAATTATGAGGAGATTTCTAGAGAAAATGGTTTAGTAATGAATATAAAACTGATTCAGTCTCAAATTGTCAAGAAGTGTTCCACTATCTACTTACAACTTTGGCAACAGATATGTGACTTTTTTTTTTTTTAAGTCAATTTGTGGGAAATGTAAGGAACAGAAAATATATAAAGAGAGCTAAGTTTAGTCCTAGATAGCAGAATAGCACATTAAATCCCTCCGGACGTTTTAAATTCCTATACTCATCATTGAGTCTTCCATTTTCTTAAATGATCAGTTCTACGTTCTTTAATACAATGAGTGTTTTCTTATGTAGACCACAGACATGTATATTGGTTTGAAATTTTTAAGCAGACAGTCAAAATTTTGAAAAGCTGAGCACTTGAAAATATGATTTTCAGTGATATCTGTAGAATCACAGAATAATTTAGACTGGAAGGAATCTTCAGAGGTCATTAGGCAAAGCTCTAGCTTAATGTAGATCTAATTACATCAGGCAGCTCAGGGGGTTGTCTAGTGGAGTCTTGAACACTTTAAAGGACAAATATTCCACACCTCCTCTGTCTACGTGTTTCAGAATTTGATCACATTCATTAAAAAAAAAAAAAAGAATTCATCTTAACATATAAAAATCAAAAATTTCCACAGTCTAACTTCTATCTGTTGTGTCTCATCCTACCAGCATGCACTTCAAAGAAGACTCTGGCTCCAGCTCACATTATATAGTTATAAGACAGCAATAAGGTCTCCCTTTAGCCTTCCCTTCCCTGCACTGAACAGACTTTCTCCTATCCTTTCCTCCTATGTTGTGTGCTCAAGCCCCATGGCCATCTTGGTGGCTTCCACTAGACTAACTAAGCATGTCAAACACAACATTGTAGATGTAGTCTCACAGATAAGTGTCAAATAGATGATCACTTCCCCACACCTGCTGGCCATACTTTTTTATTACAGCTGAGGATGCAAATGGGCTTCTCTGACTGATGTTCAACTTACTGTCTTGGAGGACTCCCAGTTCCTCTTCTGTAGAGCTGTTTCTGGCCAACTGGTCCTCAGCTTGTATTGTTGCACAGGGTTATTCCATCCTAGATCCAGGACTCCATGAGATGCCTGGCAGCCCACCTCTGCAGCCTGTCCAGGTTTCTTTGGCTAGGGGTTCTGCACTCCAGTGTACTGACCACTGAAGTCAATTTGGTTTTGTCCACAAAACTTGTCAAGGATGCACTCTATCCTCAATATCATCCAAGACATTAACAAAGACATTAAACAGTTTTGTTCACAGTATTGATCCCGAGGGATGCCACTAGTTACTGGCTGCCAACTGGACTTTGTGCCACTGGTATCAACTCTTTAACAGTCCAGCCAAATTTCCAATCATCTGTCATTCAGTTAGCCAGACTGTATCTAAAAAAGTTGGTGATAATGAGCCTATGAGACTGTAAAAAATAAATTCATAAAGTCAAACTACACAACACTCATGGCCTTCTTCACAGCAACAGTCTCATCACCACAGATAGCAGTCAGGTTGGTCAGGCACTACCTACCCTTAGTAAACCCATGTTGACAAACTGCATAACCTCCTTCACCGTCAAATGCATAGAAATTAGTTCCAAGAGGATTTGCTCTTTAACCTTTCTAGATTGCCTGTAGTCACCTGGATACTACCTCTCGCCTTTCTTGAATGGGGTTGCTTCCCATCTCATCCCATGGAGTTGTCACTTAAGTGATCCCTAATGTGCTTCACTCACACGTGGTTTGCTAGTAGACTCAAGGGCTTGGAAGGCAGGTGGGTAAACCTTACCAGAGAAAACTGAGACTAAAAAGATGTTGGAGCATTACAGTGAAAAAAGAAGGGTCCACTTGTTTTGAAAATTCTAGCTTTTTTTAACAAGTATGTGCATTTATAAATTCATACATGCACACATACAAGTATGCACTGCCTTTGAAAAACGCAAGACAACGGTAGAACTAGTTTTAAGGAATATCTGGTTGACACAGTCCTAGCTGTGTGTCTAATGCTTTACAAAGCCATCAAAGAAGTCATCTTTTTCCTGCAGAGGGGTAGTTAAGGATGATGTCAATCTTTATTTACCTTAAAATGAGTAAGTATATGTTGAATAGGTTCCTTTCATTTTCAGGCTTTATGAATCAAAGCAAGCTATCCACCAAGTGCTGAAGAGCTAACATTACTGACTGCTGAGGAAAACTCATTTTTGACAATGGTGCATTTAAAGTCAATGAACACAGTCCACACAAACCAAACACAGCCCATAGCTTCTTTCAAACATTCTTTGCATCATGTCACACTTAGAGTGACTTGGAACTTGACATTTTAGCTGCTAAAGGATCCATGAACGTGCAGAGTGGGCAACCATTTTTCTTAGACAGATTGTAGGGGAAATATTCCTATTATCTGCAAAGCTGCTACTGAGGAAAAAAGGGAAAACATTTTATGCCATTTCCCCTTATTTCCAAAGAGCTGACCTATGTTTAAAAGGCTTTATTCTAAGACTTGCATTTGTCACTTCTGGTGTTATTTTAAGCATACACATAGCTCTCAAGAGGGCACAAAAGAGGCAACAAGCACCAACATTGCCTATAACAATGGAGAACACATACCTAAAGACTACCTCTTCTAGACCCATCTCTTAGGGGCACTTCCAAATAAATATCTTCCATAGTACACAAAATGCTTGAATCTCGTATGACAAGAAAAGTAGATTTTAGTTTGTTAACCAAAACTTCGAAGAAGTTCAAACTCTTTATTTACCAATGTTGCCAGACAAGCTTGCTTGACTGCCCTGAGAAGGGCACTAGTAGGAAAAATCAATAACTGGCTGCAAAGCTGATGCTGGTGATAGGGTCTTGGGTCCTATGTCTATGGGACCCTGTTTCAGATCAGTGTCTTCTCTGGAGAAATGGGTTTCCCCTTCTGACGTGGGCAAAGCTATTGTCACCAATGAAATGTCTGACCTCATAAAGATGACATTAAACTAGGAATAGGTTGGGGAGGAAGAGAATAACCAGCAGTCCTGTGAGGGAGTGATCAGCATACTGTATAGTTGCAGGGCTATGATCTTACTGGCATCATGCAGATGTGGTCGGGTGGTTCCCATGACTGGAGTCTTGTAAGGGAAGAATACAGGCTCTTTTGGAAGAACAAGCAGGGAAGATGAGAAGAGTGCATTGGTCTTCATGTGAGAGAGCAGCTAGAGTGCATGGATCTCTTGTGGGGATGGATGGGGAACATACAGAATTTATGGATCAGGACTAAAGGGACAGCAGGGACAGGGGACATTATAGTGCATATGGCCATTTGGACAGGGTTCTGGCAGCCTGCTTCAGACATGCTTCAGAAGGGACTTTGGTCATAATGATCACCAGAGGCTTCTTCTAACCTCCACCATTCTGTCATCTCAGGGGTTTTCCTCCAGTGACAAGGAGGAAACCTCTCCTTTGCCCCTGAGAGGAGTTCTTGGAGGAGCTGAGTCAAGTTGCTTCACTGGCACTGAGGACCTAGCATGGGCTCTTCCTATTGCATTGTGCTCAGGGCACCAGCCTCTCATCACAAGGCCCGACAGGTCTGAGGTTTAGACCCACTCACAAGGCCGTGAGAAGGTGGCAGCTGTCCTATGGAAAAGGTTTTCTCGCTTTGAAAGGTTGCCAGCCTTCCTAGTTTTGTTGTCATCACAGTGACAGCCCCTGACACTGCTGTCACTCAGTGTGACTGCCTATGACCTCAGTTCTCTTCAGTAACTGCAGACTCTGTCCCTGAACATTTTATCCAGATCCAGTTACAACTCCTCCGTAATTCTGTGAATGGGGAAGTATGTAAAAATCTTAATAGAGTGTTGTTATGTACAACTAGATAGACAGTTGCAATCATGAAGCAGGCATAGCTGCAACACACAGATTTTAAAAGTAACAAATTTTAAAAGAGCATAATGAGATAATCACCTCTTTTGGCAGTCTGTTCATGCTGTGCTTGATGCACCCAAGGGTGCAGCATACCAGGACACACTGCTGACTCATATTGAGCCCGCTACTGACTACAACCTTAGATCCGTTTCTGCAGGGCTGCTCTCCAGCCACTCTTATTTTATACTTCTGACCAGTGTTACTCCATCCTATATGCAGAATTCAGCATTTGGATTTGTTAAGTTACATCCTATTAAACATTGCTCAGTGCTCTAATCTAGCTAAATCCCTCTACAAGGCCTCTTGTCCCTGGAGAGAGACAACAGCACCTCCCAGTTTTGTATCATCCGCAAACTTGCCAACAGTGGATTCAACTCCTGTGTCCAGACCATGGATAAATACAGAACTATCCCTAGAACTGAGCCCTGAGGAGCACTGCTAGTATTTTATCATCAGCCAACTGTAGCCCCATTCACTACAACCTTTTGAGCTCTGCTCTTCAGCCAGTTCTTCATCCAATACACCATGTATGCTCAACTCACCATTGAACAACTTGTCCAGAAAGACACTGTTAGGAAAAGTATCAAAAGCTTTAGTAAAATCCAAAAAAACTGCATCTACCACCTTACTTTCATCCACTGGTTGGGGTGACCTTATCATGGAAGGATATAAAATTGGTTAGAGAGAGCATTCCTTTGGTGAACCCATGTTGACAGTTGACTGTTTGTTGCATTATTCTCTAGATGATTTACAATGGCACCCAGTATAATCTCTGTAATTTTTCCAGGTATCAAGGTTTGGTTTATGGTTTCCTGGGTCTTCCCTTGTAAATTGCAATAACATTAGCTAGCTCCCAGGCAACAGGGATCTCCCAAGACTCTTGAGATGTTTGTAGATTATAGAAAGGGGTCCTGCTGTAACATCTACAAACTCTTTCAGTACTCTGGGATGAATCTCACTGGACCTCATAGGCTTATAAATACATAACTGACATAACTCATCCCTTACAATTGCAATGTCCATACATGGAAAGTCACTGGTCAAGCACAGTCATGGTTCTCTTACTCAAAGGAATGGAGAGCCCGATGTCTATTAATAGTAATTAAGACTGATGCAAAAAGCATTTAATGACTGTTTTTTCTTCATCCCTACTTTCCAGATGAGTATCTTCATCAAATATTGGTCCAGTATTTTCCTTAGCCTTCTTCTTGATACTAACTTTAAAAAGACTTTTGTTGACTGACATAATATGGGCCAGTTTCAACTCTAAACAAGCTTTGGCCTTTCAGGTCTTCACATATGCAAACCACAGCTCTGTACTCTTCCTGCAAAGCCTGACCTCACTTCCAGAGTTGATACAATTTCTTTTTCTTCCTGCTCTACACAACGAGTTCCCTGTTCAGCTAAGCTGGTCTTCTTGCTGGCTTGCTTGATTTACAACAATGGAATTCTCCGCTGCTGTGCTTTTAAAAGGTTGTTCTTAAACACTGACTGGCACTTGTGAACCCTTAAGCCCTCAAAAGCAGATTCCCAAGGGACACAGCTAACTAACTCCCTGAGCAGCTTAAGAATTTTCCTCTCTTAAAATCCTGGGTAGCAACTCTACTAACTTTCCTCTCATTATACCTGAAATTTCAAACATAACCATCACTGTGGTCAAGGCAGCTAGTTCCCAATACATCTCCCATGAGTCCTTTTCTATTCACAAATAGCAAGTCTAGGAGAGCATCTTTCCTAGTTGGCTCACTGATTAGTTGTGACAAGAAATTACCTTCAACATACTTCAGGAATGTCTCAGACTTGCTTGTGACAGCAGTATATCATTCTCAGCTGACACCTGTGAAGTCAAGATACCACACAAAATTGTGACATTTTCATGATTTGAAGATATGAAGTAGCAGTTTTAACTTTTCTGCATTTTAATTCTAAGGGCTAAAATTAATACAGGGTTCATATAGGTATGCTGAGCAACCGAACTGGATTTTCAGTTTATTTGGACTGACAACCATGCAGCGCAGCAGGAAGGCATGCTTGCCCTTTCCTCATAGCCTTTCCCTTCTCCTGAGAGCTCCCTTGGCATCCTCCAGACTGACACAGGTACAATAGACTCTAAATAGTGCCAAGTCATTCCTGTTGCACCAGGCTGAAATTACTCCTAAGCTAACAAGCAATGACGCTCACTAGTGGCCAGAAAGTCCAAGGCCTTTCTGTCAGTGAACTCCATTTCCAAAAGAAAGGGTCAAAGCAGCACCAAGTTATTCCAGTCTAGTTGATTAGTGAATGATCCCTCTATGCTACAGAATAACTAAACAAAGATATCTAACTGACTTTGATAGTTATGCATCAAAATATATAAGAAGTTGAATGAGGCTTAGGATCTGGCCAATAAAGTTACAAATTTATTTTGCTTGTATAGTGAACATCAGTTACTGCATGGTACATTATCTGATGACCTGTAATTATTGAGTTTTCATAAAATTGGTTTATTGATCAATAATGTGTTCTAGGCACCTGTTCTGATTACACACAAAAAAAAATTGAGAAGCCTATCACCCTTTTAAGTTCTGTAGAGAACAATAAACAATTTTGAAGCAGGCAGATAATAAAATGCAAATTACTCTTGTTTATATTAATTTAAGATTATAGCAAAGGCCAACAACCAGTGAATTCACTTGCAAGGCAGAAGCATTTATTTCTACCTCATTGTGGAGGTAAGGTGGAAGGGTTCAAGGCACATATGAAGGATTAGTCATTATTTGGATTTCACTAGATTGTGCCGCTTCTGTCACCCTTGCAACTTAAATAACCACTCATACTCAGGAAAAGAGTCAAGCACAGCATATTTTCCCAAAAGCTCATTATGCTGCCATTTACTTCTTTCTCACACTCTCTTTTAATCTATGTTCATTATAGAGGATATTTATGTGTAAAACAGTGCCTGCTTTCCAATCAACTTTCTCCTTCCAGCTCAGTCTATTCAGCTAGCAATAACCCAGTGACATATGCATTGAATGACATATTATGACATCAGAATCACCTCA
Organism: Gallinula chloropus; assembly: GCF_964237585.1. Taxonomy (NCBI): domain Eukaryota; kingdom Metazoa; phylum Chordata; class Aves; order Gruiformes; family Rallidae; genus Gallinula; species Gallinula chloropus. Next base: position 21,086 of record NW_028168115.1, on the reverse strand, counting down.
AGGGTGAATCTCATGGAATCAGTTAAAGTTACATGAGCACTCAGTAACGCTTATAACGGTTATTATATAGAAAAGCTGTCCACTTACTCAGATATTTAAATGGGACCTAAGATTTCTGGAGAACCTGGTTGTATATGCCCATCTTCACAAGACACTGAACACCCTCCTCTCCTTCCCAGCACAAAGGCAGCACAGAGGAGCCTTTTTTCCAAAAAGCAGCATTTGCTGCTCCTCCACTCAAGTGCCAGGTTTCTGTGCATTGGTACATGTGGGCTTATACAGTGTCTGAGCAGGATCCTCAGCAAATGCAAATTATGCAAATTATTATAGCTTCAGTCACATCAATGAAGCTACGCCTATTTAGAACAGACATACATTTGGTCCACTATGTAAAATAAATAAATAAATCATAAGAATTAAATAATGAACTGAAAGGCTTTGCAAGGAAATTTCCAGCTCAAAGCAGCTTTTTTTTTTTTTTTTTTTTGGGTTATAAACCCTTGAAAGTAGCAGGTTTATAATGGAAATGCTGACACAACTTTAACTATAGCGTTGCAAATGGCGATGCTATAATTAAGCTTCGATCTTCTTTGGAAAAAAGGAAGAGGGAGGTTATTGTTCAATGAACTGCTCTGTCATTTGCTGCAGCGATTCTTAATTGTGTCTCATTACTGCAAGATGATCATTACTCTACTTGTCTATCTGATTTAGAGACCACTAAAAGTGTCTTGTAACAACCAGCCGTCTCCTATGCAACAGTCCTTTGGCTCTCACCCTCATTACTCAGAATCTGTCCAATTATTTGTCATTAAAGTAATAAAAAGGACTGCAGCAGAAAATGTGGGAGGTAATTGTTGGAGGCCTGCCGAGGAAAAAATGAAAACTGTTTTCAAGGCACTGGGAAAGTGACATCGTTAATTAAGTGTTAGAGAATATGCAAATCAGTCACAATCTCAAGAGACTGTAATAAAATAGAGAAAACATTATTATCATTTGAGGTAAAAGAAGGCAGAGTCACCCAGTCAGTGTTAGGTTTAGCCACTTTCTGAGAATGGCAATAACAAAAGGGTGCAACCCCAAATAAAATGAACAGATGGGTGTACTTCTCCAGAAGCTGGCCTTCTAGTGTTCTGTAGCTCCAAGCTAGAGAAGAAGCCAGTAGTAGTATGGGATCCCAAATTAGGATTTCCCATGAATGCTGTTTATTTAATCACTGAATATACACACTCCATTTCCTTCAAAAAATGGCAGAAACAAAACTGAATGAGTGCATGTTCACTGTTTCTCGATATTACGGAGTTTGTTGTGATTTACACTCTGCCTTCATGGGTTCATTTATTTAAACAGAAAGAGAAAGGAAGAGGAAGAAGGAGAGGGAGGGAGAGAAACAGCCAGAAAGGAAAAAGAATACAAGAAGCCCCGTGCAACTAATTAAAAAGAAAAATATTGTGGGAGTCTTTTCAGCTAATTATTTACACACACACACACACACAAAATGATACAGCGATTCTAAATGACATACTCCTAAAGGGAAGATTACTAAAAGCAACTGTAATCTGGAGGGGCCATGAGCACACATGAAGGTGTTCCCCATAATTTCAAAACAACCAAGTCCAAAAAGAATCAATCATCCTTTATGCAGAGCATCAGATAGAAAAAAGATATCTAAATTTAGGGGGAAAACACATGAAATATGAGTTAATTTACTTAGCTGAACTGAGCTGGACTATTGCCATGGTTTTACCCTGGCTGTCAGCTAAGCCACACGCAACCACTCATTCACTTTCCCTGGTGGGATGTAGGAGAGAATCAGTTTAATAGGTAAAGCAAAAGCCAGGCACCAAACAAACCAAGGAATTTACCAAGTATTCAGCCATCTCCAGGACAGCAGGGCTCCATTATACATAACAGTGACTTGGGATGACGAACATCACCCTGAACATCACCACTCAATCCTTCTTTTTCCTCCATCTCCTTATATTTTGAGCATGATGTCAAAAAGCACTGAATATCACTTTGGTCAGGTTTGTGTTAGTGTGAGAAGCAGAAAAGACCTTGACTCTGCATAAGCACTATAAAACTGCAATGAAAACATCTCTATATACCACCTCTATATTATAAACACAGTTTTCAGCACAAATCCGCTTAAACCAGGACAGCTATGAAGGTTTGCTCTCCAGTGCAGAATCGCATGCATAGTGAGGAGGGATCAGCATTCAGAAAGCCTCTCTGTGGCATCCTGCTGGAGATCTTGACCAGGCTGGGCAGGGAAGGCAGAACCATCCTTCAAAGCTATCCTGTAGGTTCATACAACACAACTTGTACAAGGACTACCAAGGAGCTATTTGGCCTATGGCTGCACTATATTCAAGTGTTTGCTAAGTTTTCTCAGGCAAGCTGAGAACAAATTCATGAGTAAAGCTTCCTTGTCCCTAGTATATAACTCTTCTTTCCTGCCTGCTCATACAAGGCCTGCTTGACATGTAGTTTCGAATCTGACAGGAAAGGACTACTCCTTTGGAAAGATCTACTCCTTTGGAAAGATCTATGTGTGGAAGCAAGCTGGTAGACAAATTATGGCTTTGGTCCAGCCTTGGCAAGGTAAATACTGGCAAACAGAGTGTTGGACCTTGTGCTTTAGGAAAAGAGATAGGCATATTTACATTTACATAGACCAGATGTCTTCCTTTTTTACCTGCTCAGGTCTAACACAGGAAGATCATGCAGAAAACACTGGATAATGTGACACTCCAGCAATAGTGTAGTCAATGAAAACTTGACTACTGAGGAAGAGGCTGTAACAAAGCTTAGTCTCCTTTAACTGATTGGCAACCAAGGAAAATTATGGTAAGCAAATAAATATCATTATTTTGAAATCATCAGAATCCATTTCAGAGGTTTTGATTAAAAATAACTTCAAGATGCAATCATATTTCTTAGTGTGATGTATCAAGTCATACCGCCTGTATTTGAGAGGTTCCCAGTAATGACACATGATGTCCATGCTATTAAATGAAACTGTTTCTGTGATGACCGTGTTCTCAGTATAGAAGAATATTGGCTGAGCAGCTGATCAGACACTAGCCTTTCATGTTATAGGTAGTTTTTTTCTGAAATGAGTTTTGAGAAGATTAAATGAACATAATGGAAGTAAGCCCCATGATCTCACTGCAAGTTTCTATGGGTCACAAAATATGTTTTCCATTGATTGTCTGTGCTGAGGAAAAGATGAAGATTGGCAGGGAAAAAGTAAATCATGTAATTCTTTAGGATTTGTCCAAAATACAATATGTCTAGGAATATGTTCTGTATTTGGCTGCTATTCATTTCTTTAGGAACTAAGACACATTTTACAACATTAGTAAAAGAACACAGAAAGTAAAGATAAGTAGAAAGTAAGTTAGTGAATTCACAAAGTAAAAAATGGGAACATGAACTAGTTGTAGCTACACCTTTGACTTCAGCATTCTGCATTTAAAAGATAAATTATGGGTATATATAAAATTTAAAAATATAAAATGTAAAATATAATTTATAAACTCTGTATGTAACTTTAAATTGCCATTGGGAGCAGCTCTCCAGATAATTAGAACTGGAATTCTTTCTCCTAGGACAGAGAGGAAATCTCTATCCTACAATGAGGTAAGATTGTAACTGCAAAATGCACAGAAGAGTACCTCTGGGATCAAAAAATAATTGCAGAAAATAGCAGCAATTTGACATCAAGATGTTCTACCTTGTGGCACAGGAGAAAAAAAGATTTTGAGGTGAGTGCAGGGGGCTTACGTTGCTGAGTTGTCTAGAACAAGTTTTGTCAGTCTGCACAAATTGCAAAACTATCCTGAATAGATGTGGTTAGAATGGAAGCTCATACAAGTAGTGTAACCCTACCTGCCCAGTAACCTCATTTCCATACGGTGCACAGTGAACAACGCCCCATAGCACAGAGTCAGTATTTTCAGAGGCTCAACACCACAGTCATACCAAAACCAGTTTGTTTGACTGACGGCATTTACTGCATTTCAGTTTATTCCTTTTACATCCCACACATCACTTCTGAAATCTCAAATATTTTAAAGATGTTGGAGACAGCAAACATAATTCGGAGACAGAGGAGGTGTTTTATCTGTCTGCTCCTGTGCTAACATGTACTAAAATATTCTTCTGTCCCACCACTCTTAAAGACTCACCAGGAGAGCTACACTGGAATATAGACACGTTCAAGAACACACAAAACAATAGATGTTTCAACAATAAGAATAAAAATAATTCTTAACCACTTTTACTTTAGTGTTTTAATTAACATTAAAATACAAATATGTATGCCATGTCTGTAATTACTTGTAAGGAGCAGGCAAAGTTTTATGTACAACCAGTCTTAGCTTCTTTCTAGAAGTTGCATTGTGCATTTTATTCCACTATCCCATTTTTCAAACCAAACCATAGGTTACAAAAATAATAAAAAATATATTTTTAAGTGATCAAATAATGAAGCTGTAGTGTAGTAAGCTTCATTTGATATTTAGGACATGCTAAGTATTCCTTTTAGGGTATGATAAATTACAGGAGGTGGGTGTGGGTTTTTTTAATTTGCCAGGTCTCACAGTGTAAGTTTGTGATCTCCTGTATAATGTAGGTCACTTCAACTTAAACCTTGTTTTTCACCTGCCATTCCTCATCCTTTGCTTTTCTCTCTTTGCCTTCATCATCTTTGAAAGGTATCTACAACATAGGGTGGCTGTACCTAAGCTACATGAAAAGAAAACAGAAGTATGGGCATGGTGGATTAGCCCTTGCTGGACACCAAGCATGCACCAATGCCATTCTGTCACTCACCTTCTCAGCTGGACAGGGGAGAGAAAATACAACAGAAGGCTCATGGGTTGAGATAAGGACAGGAAGAGATTACTTACAAGTTACCGTCATGAGCAAAGCAGACTCAATTTAGGAAAACATTAATCTAATTTATTACCAAGCAAAACAGAGTAACGAGAAATAATACCAAATCTTAAAACACATTCCCCTATCCCCCCACCCTCTCTTCCTTGTGGCCTTAACTTTACACCTGATTTCTCTACCTCCTCCCCTGCAGCAGTACAGGGGGACAGAGAATGAAGGTTTGTCAGTTCATCACACATTGTCTCTGCTACTCCTTCCTTCTCAGGGGGAGGACTCCTCACACCTTCCTCTGCTCCAACATGGGGGCCCTCTGATGGGAAACAGTACTTCACCAACTTCACCAATTGTGAGTCCTTACCATGGGCTATGGTTCTTTGAGAACTGCTGCAGCGTGGGTCTCTTCCACGGGGTCCAGTCCTTCAGGACCCGACTACTCCAGAATGGGTTCCCTATGGGGTCACAAATCCTGTCAGAAAACCTGCTCCACATGTCCTGTCAGGAGTGTGCTGCAGTGTGGGCTTCCCACAGGGTCATAGGCTCATTAGAGGCATCCATCTGATCCAGCACGGGGTCCTTCAAAGACTTCAGGTAGGTATCTGCTCCATTGTGGGCCTCCATGGGCTGCAGGGGGACAGCCTGCCTCACCATGGCTCACCATGGTCTTCTCCGGAGGCTGCAAAGGAATCTCTGCTCCAGCACCAGCAGCATCTCCTCCCTCTCGTTCTTCACTGACCTTGATGACTGCTAAGTTGTTTCTCATATCTTCTCATTCTCTCTGGATGCAAATAGTCTGCTGCTACTAGTTTGTGGGGTTTTTTTCCTTCTTAAATGTGTTATCCCAGAGGCTCTACCACCATTGCTGATGGGCACAGCATGTCTGTTTTAGAGCCAGCTGACACTGGCTTTCTTAGACATCAGGGAAGCTTCTAGCAGCTTCTCACAGAAGACAACATTGTAGTCACCTCTGCTACCAAAATTTTGCCATGCAAATCCAAAACAATGGGGTTTTGTCACCTGCCTAGTTTTTTAGGTACTCATGCAGTTCCACCTACACATTCAAAGACTCCATCCCTGACACCAGCAGATTAAATCAGCATACTGATTAAGTCAGCTCTGCTGCTGACTTAACTTTCAGTTCTGTCCTGCTTTGTTGCACATTCACTGTACCTCCTCCTGCAAGCCCAGCTTTCTGAGGTACATCTTCCAGACTGACAGACATACACTGTAGAGGACAGGCTCCAGAAACAGGCAGAAGACCAGAGCAGTAGCTCTGGATCTAACTTAGAAGAGGTATGAGTAGGTGATGAATTTTGCAATCTCTTGTCCCCCAACTAAAGAGAGTAAATGTGGATGTGGTATGAGCGAGATAAAAAATAAACACTTTTTTGCAGTTCTGAGGGTTTTTTTCTGAGAAAGACTAGATAGGAGAGTGAAAATTTTTAAGTCTATAACGTGTTTAACTAGACACTCAAAAGCTTCCTATCTGGTTTTGGTAGATAGGAGCACCTTCAAGGAATGTTAGAAGCTATGGTGGAAGACAGTCACCATTACCTCCACCACTGTTTTGAGAGGCAAAGGCAAACAGCCACTTATTGAAAAAAAGATATTAAATTCTTCCTTACATAGAAAATTTTTAAATAAACTTGGGTTTGTAGGATGAGACAAATCTTGAGTGTCTTTCTCAGCTCTAGAAACCACTAGAACATTCCTATGAAAAACGTGCACCACATTGTAACTGGTACTTGGTAGTATCTTCCAGACTGTCGTACATAGTAAAATATAGAATATATTAAAATTATTCATGCTCCCTCATTAAGTCACAAAAGTCAGTGACTGTCAATCACTGACTAACAGAAAAATGAAACACTACTATTGATCTTAATTATAAAATCATACATACTTGGATGTTAGTGTCTCAACCTTGGCAGCTCTACAGTTAAAATCTATAAAACAAAGTATCTACAGCACCACATGTGTGTCTCATGAACCCTAGAAGACAGAGGCCGCAGACTACTGAGGATCACGCAAAAAGCAAGTCCTGCTGGAACAGCATCACTGCAAAATCTTAGCTCTCAGCTCTTGCACACAAACTTACAACCACCAGAACGCTGCATACATGTTTATTTTATAAGGTAAAGGTTGCTTCAATAACTGGACACCAAAACCACTATGAAATTAGAGAGGGAAATCAAATCAATAGTAGGTCCAGGAGGAGACTCTGCTCTATCCTTGGATCTGTTAGCAGACGTGCTGGTTGCATACAGATTAGCTGATAAATGGCTGATTCAATAGACTGGTAGCAAACACATGCTTTGCTAGAGATGACTTTTTAAGTCACCATACATCAAACAGACAGTGTCAGCCTTTGAGGATAAACCAGCGATGGCTTGTTGTGCTCTTTGAACTGCCTTGGAGACCCAGAGACCAAAAAAGTGCCTGAATGTTCCCCTGAATCCACTGGGAGGATTGAAAGCTTCAAAGAGGAACACTATCACATCCAAGGGGAAATGCATTGATTGAAGGAACCAGTGTGAAATAGTCTTTAATAATTACCAGAATGCTGGAATCGACTGGTGTTTTGCTGAGCTATATTTTATCTTTATTGGATTAACTGTGACACAGTAGGTTATGTCAAAGGGAATCTGCATGAATATTAAAAGTAAATGTGGTGTGAATAATAGATAACTTACATTAGATGCAACAGCATGCAGCAATTTTTATTCACCTATGTAATTAGATTAAAACAAATCTGCTGAATAAAGTATATTGTCTTATAATAATCCAAATTCAAAAGTATCAAGAAGTTATAAAATGGGGATAATTGCTGGTCTTTAGAACATGCATGTGGTTATACACATGTACACATGACAAGGAATAATTATGAGGAGATTTCTAGAGAAAATGGTTTAGTAATGAATATAAAACTGATTCAGTCTCAAATTGTCAAGAAGTGTTCCACTATCTACTTACAACTTTGGCAACAGATATGTGACTTTTTTTTTTTTTAAGTCAATTTGTGGGAAATGTAAGGAACAGAAAATATATAAAGAGAGCTAAGTTTAGTCCTAGATAGCAGAATAGCACATTAAATCCCTCCGGACGTTTTAAATTCCTATACTCATCATTGAGTCTTCCATTTTCTTAAATGATCAGTTCTACGTTCTTTAATACAATGAGTGTTTTCTTATGTAGACCACAGACATGTATATTGGTTTGAAATTTTTAAGCAGACAGTCAAAATTTTGAAAAGCTGAGCACTTGAAAATATGATTTTCAGTGATATCTGTAGAATCACAGAATAATTTAGACTGGAAGGAATCTTCAGAGGTCATTAGGCAAAGCTCTAGCTTAATGTAGATCTAATTACATCAGGCAGCTCAGGGGGTTGTCTAGTGGAGTCTTGAACACTTTAAAGGACAAATATTCCACACCTCCTCTGTCTACGTGTTTCAGAATTTGATCACATTCATTAAAAAAAAAAAAAAGAATTCATCTTAACATATAAAAATCAAAAATTTCCACAGTCTAACTTCTATCTGTTGTGTCTCATCCTACCAGCATGCACTTCAAAGAAGACTCTGGCTCCAGCTCACATTATATAGTTATAAGACAGCAATAAGGTCTCCCTTTAGCCTTCCCTTCCCTGCACTGAACAGACTTTCTCCTATCCTTTCCTCCTATGTTGTGTGCTCAAGCCCCATGGCCATCTTGGTGGCTTCCACTAGACTAACTAAGCATGTCAAACACAACATTGTAGATGTAGTCTCACAGATAAGTGTCAAATAGATGATCACTTCCCCACACCTGCTGGCCATACTTTTTTATTACAGCTGAGGATGCAAATGGGCTTCTCTGACTGATGTTCAACTTACTGTCTTGGAGGACTCCCAGTTCCTCTTCTGTAGAGCTGTTTCTGGCCAACTGGTCCTCAGCTTGTATTGTTGCACAGGGTTATTCCATCCTAGATCCAGGACTCCATGAGATGCCTGGCAGCCCACCTCTGCAGCCTGTCCAGGTTTCTTTGGCTAGGGGTTCTGCACTCCAGTGTACTGACCACTGAAGTCAATTTGGTTTTGTCCACAAAACTTGTCAAGGATGCACTCTATCCTCAATATCATCCAAGACATTAACAAAGACATTAAACAGTTTTGTTCACAGTATTGATCCCGAGGGATGCCACTAGTTACTGGCTGCCAACTGGACTTTGTGCCACTGGTATCAACTCTTTAACAGTCCAGCCAAATTTCCAATCATCTGTCATTCAGTTAGCCAGACTGTATCTAAAAAAGTTGGTGATAATGAGCCTATGAGACTGTAAAAAATAAATTCATAAAGTCAAACTACACAACACTCATGGCCTTCTTCACAGCAACAGTCTCATCACCACAGATAGCAGTCAGGTTGGTCAGGCACTACCTACCCTTAGTAAACCCATGTTGACAAACTGCATAACCTCCTTCACCGTCAAATGCATAGAAATTAGTTCCAAGAGGATTTGCTCTTTAACCTTTCTAGATTGCCTGTAGTCACCTGGATACTACCTCTCGCCTTTCTTGAATGGGGTTGCTTCCCATCTCATCCCATGGAGTTGTCACTTAAGTGATCCCTAATGTGCTTCACTCACACGTGGTTTGCTAGTAGACTCAAGGGCTTGGAAGGCAGGTGGGTAAACCTTACCAGAGAAAACTGAGACTAAAAAGATGTTGGAGCATTACAGTGAAAAAAGAAGGGTCCACTTGTTTTGAAAATTCTAGCTTTTTTTAACAAGTATGTGCATTTATAAATTCATACATGCACACATACAAGTATGCACTGCCTTTGAAAAACGCAAGACAACGGTAGAACTAGTTTTAAGGAATATCTGGTTGACACAGTCCTAGCTGTGTGTCTAATGCTTTACAAAGCCATCAAAGAAGTCATCTTTTTCCTGCAGAGGGGTAGTTAAGGATGATGTCAATCTTTATTTACCTTAAAATGAGTAAGTATATGTTGAATAGGTTCCTTTCATTTTCAGGCTTTATGAATCAAAGCAAGCTATCCACCAAGTGCTGAAGAGCTAACATTACTGACTGCTGAGGAAAACTCATTTTTGACAATGGTGCATTTAAAGTCAATGAACACAGTCCACACAAACCAAACACAGCCCATAGCTTCTTTCAAACATTCTTTGCATCATGTCACACTTAGAGTGACTTGGAACTTGACATTTTAGCTGCTAAAGGATCCATGAACGTGCAGAGTGGGCAACCATTTTTCTTAGACAGATTGTAGGGGAAATATTCCTATTATCTGCAAAGCTGCTACTGAGGAAAAAAGGGAAAACATTTTATGCCATTTCCCCTTATTTCCAAAGAGCTGACCTATGTTTAAAAGGCTTTATTCTAAGACTTGCATTTGTCACTTCTGGTGTTATTTTAAGCATACACATAGCTCTCAAGAGGGCACAAAAGAGGCAACAAGCACCAACATTGCCTATAACAATGGAGAACACATACCTAAAGACTACCTCTTCTAGACCCATCTCTTAGGGGCACTTCCAAATAAATATCTTCCATAGTACACAAAATGCTTGAATCTCGTATGACAAGAAAAGTAGATTTTAGTTTGTTAACCAAAACTTCGAAGAAGTTCAAACTCTTTATTTACCAATGTTGCCAGACAAGCTTGCTTGACTGCCCTGAGAAGGGCACTAGTAGGAAAAATCAATAACTGGCTGCAAAGCTGATGCTGGTGATAGGGTCTTGGGTCCTATGTCTATGGGACCCTGTTTCAGATCAGTGTCTTCTCTGGAGAAATGGGTTTCCCCTTCTGACGTGGGCAAAGCTATTGTCACCAATGAAATGTCTGACCTCATAAAGATGACATTAAACTAGGAATAGGTTGGGGAGGAAGAGAATAACCAGCAGTCCTGTGAGGGAGTGATCAGCATACTGTATAGTTGCAGGGCTATGATCTTACTGGCATCATGCAGATGTGGTCGGGTGGTTCCCATGACTGGAGTCTTGTAAGGGAAGAATACAGGCTCTTTTGGAAGAACAAGCAGGGAAGATGAGAAGAGTGCATTGGTCTTCATGTGAGAGAGCAGCTAGAGTGCATGGATCTCTTGTGGGGATGGATGGGGAACATACAGAATTTATGGATCAGGACTAAAGGGACAGCAGGGACAGGGGACATTATAGTGCATATGGCCATTTGGACAGGGTTCTGGCAGCCTGCTTCAGACATGCTTCAGAAGGGACTTTGGTCATAATGATCACCAGAGGCTTCTTCTAACCTCCACCATTCTGTCATCTCAGGGGTTTTCCTCCAGTGACAAGGAGGAAACCTCTCCTTTGCCCCTGAGAGGAGTTCTTGGAGGAGCTGAGTCAAGTTGCTTCACTGGCACTGAGGACCTAGCATGGGCTCTTCCTATTGCATTGTGCTCAGGGCACCAGCCTCTCATCACAAGGCCCGACAGGTCTGAGGTTTAGACCCACTCACAAGGCCGTGAGAAGGTGGCAGCTGTCCTATGGAAAAGGTTTTCTCGCTTTGAAAGGTTGCCAGCCTTCCTAGTTTTGTTGTCATCACAGTGACAGCCCCTGACACTGCTGTCACTCAGTGTGACTGCCTATGACCTCAGTTCTCTTCAGTAACTGCAGACTCTGTCCCTGAACATTTTATCCAGATCCAGTTACAACTCCTCCGTAATTCTGTGAATGGGGAAGTATGTAAAAATCTTAATAGAGTGTTGTTATGTACAACTAGATAGACAGTTGCAATCATGAAGCAGGCATAGCTGCAACACACAGATTTTAAAAGTAACAAATTTTAAAAGAGCATAATGAGATAATCACCTCTTTTGGCAGTCTGTTCATGCTGTGCTTGATGCACCCAAGGGTGCAGCATACCAGGACACACTGCTGACTCATATTGAGCCCGCTACTGACTACAACCTTAGATCCGTTTCTGCAGGGCTGCTCTCCAGCCACTCTTATTTTATACTTCTGACCAGTGTTACTCCATCCTATATGCAGAATTCAGCATTTGGATTTGTTAAGTTACATCCTATTAAACATTGCTCAGTGCTCTAATCTAGCTAAATCCCTCTACAAGGCCTCTTGTCCCTGGAGAGAGACAACAGCACCTCCCAGTTTTGTATCATCCGCAAACTTGCCAACAGTGGATTCAACTCCTGTGTCCAGACCATGGATAAATACAGAACTATCCCTAGAACTGAGCCCTGAGGAGCACTGCTAGTATTTTATCATCAGCCAACTGTAGCCCCATTCACTACAACCTTTTGAGCTCTGCTCTTCAGCCAGTTCTTCATCCAATACACCATGTATGCTCAACTCACCATTGAACAACTTGTCCAGAAAGACACTGTTAGGAAAAGTATCAAAAGCTTTAGTAAAATCCAAAAAAACTGCATCTACCACCTTACTTTCATCCACTGGTTGGGGTGACCTTATCATGGAAGGATATAAAATTGGTTAGAGAGAGCATTCCTTTGGTGAACCCATGTTGACAGTTGACTGTTTGTTGCATTATTCTCTAGATGATTTACAATGGCACCCAGTATAATCTCTGTAATTTTTCCAGGTATCAAGGTTTGGTTTATGGTTTCCTGGGTCTTCCCTTGTAAATTGCAATAACATTAGCTAGCTCCCAGGCAACAGGGATCTCCCAAGACTCTTGAGATGTTTGTAGATTATAGAAAGGGGTCCTGCTGTAACATCTACAAACTCTTTCAGTACTCTGGGATGAATCTCACTGGACCTCATAGGCTTATAAATACATAACTGACATAACTCATCCCTTACAATTGCAATGTCCATACATGGAAAGTCACTGGTCAAGCACAGTCATGGTTCTCTTACTCAAAGGAATGGAGAGCCCGATGTCTATTAATAGTAATTAAGACTGATGCAAAAAGCATTTAATGACTGTTTTTTCTTCATCCCTACTTTCCAGATGAGTATCTTCATCAAATATTGGTCCAGTATTTTCCTTAGCCTTCTTCTTGATACTAACTTTAAAAAGACTTTTGTTGACTGACATAATATGGGCCAGTTTCAACTCTAAACAAGCTTTGGCCTTTCAGGTCTTCACATATGCAAACCACAGCTCTGTACTCTTCCTGCAAAGCCTGACCTCACTTCCAGAGTTGATACAATTTCTTTTTCTTCCTGCTCTACACAACGAGTTCCCTGTTCAGCTAAGCTGGTCTTCTTGCTGGCTTGCTTGATTTACAACAATGGAATTCTCCGCTGCTGTGCTTTTAAAAGGTTGTTCTTAAACACTGACTGGCACTTGTGAACCCTTAAGCCCTCAAAAGCAGATTCCCAAGGGACACAGCTAACTAACTCCCTGAGCAGCTTAAGAATTTTCCTCTCTTAAAATCCTGGGTAGCAACTCTACTAACTTTCCTCTCATTATACCTGAAATTTCAAACATAACCATCACTGTGGTCAAGGCAGCTAGTTCCCAATACATCTCCCATGAGTCCTTTTCTATTCACAAATAGCAAGTCTAGGAGAGCATCTTTCCTAGTTGGCTCACTGATTAGTTGTGACAAGAAATTACCTTCAACATACTTCAGGAATGTCTCAGACTTGCTTGTGACAGCAGTATATCATTCTCAGCTGACACCTGTGAAGTCAAGATACCACACAAAATTGTGACATTTTCATGATTTGAAGATATGAAGTAGCAGTTTTAACTTTTCTGCATTTTAATTCTAAGGGCTAAAATTAATACAGGGTTCATATAGGTATGCTGAGCAACCGAACTGGATTTTCAGTTTATTTGGACTGACAACCATGCAGCGCAGCAGGAAGGCATGCTTGCCCTTTCCTCATAGCCTTTCCCTTCTCCTGAGAGCTCCCTTGGCATCCTCCAGACTGACACAGGTACAATAGACTCTAAATAGTGCCAAGTCATTCCTGTTGCACCAGGCTGAAATTACTCCTAAGCTAACAAGCAATGACGCTCACTAGTGGCCAGAAAGTCCAAGGCCTTTCTGTCAGTGAACTCCATTTCCAAAAGAAAGGGTCAAAGCAGCACCAAGTTATTCCAGTCTAGTTGATTAGTGAATGATCCCTCTATGCTACAGAATAACTAAACAAAGATATCTAACTGACTTTGATAGTTATGCATCAAAATATATAAGAAGTTGAATGAGGCTTAGGATCTGGCCAATAAAGTTACAAATTTATTTTGCTTGTATAGTGAACATCAGTTACTGCATGGTACATTATCTGATGACCTGTAATTATTGAGTTTTCATAAAATTGGTTTATTGATCAATAATGTGTTCTAGGCACCTGTTCTGATTACACACAAAAAAAAATTGAGAAGCCTATCACCCTTTTAAGTTCTGTAGAGAACAATAAACAATTTTGAAGCAGGCAGATAATAAAATGCAAATTACTCTTGTTTATATTAATTTAAGATTATAGCAAAGGCCAACAACCAGTGAATTCACTTGCAAGGCAGAAGCATTTATTTCTACCTCATTGTGGAGGTAAGGTGGAAGGGTTCAAGGCACATATGAAGGATTAGTCATTATTTGGATTTCACTAGATTGTGCCGCTTCTGTCACCCTTGCAACTTAAATAACCACTCATACTCAGGAAAAGAGTCAAGCACAGCATATTTTCCCAAAAGCTCATTATGCTGCCATTTACTTCTTTCTCACACTCTCTTTTAATCTATGTTCATTATAGAGGATATTTATGTGTAAAACAGTGCCTGCTTTCCAATCAACTTTCTCCTTCCAGCTCAGTCTATTCAGCTAGCAATAACCCAGTGACATATGCATTGAATGACATATTATGACATCAGAATCACCTCAAGGGTGAATCTCATGGAATCAGTTAAAGTTACATGAGCACTCAGTAACGCTTATAACGGTTATTATATAGAAAAGCTGTCCACTTACTCAGATATTTAAATGGGACCTAAGATTTCTGGAGAACCTGGTTGTATATGCCCATCTTCACAAGACACTGAACACCCTCCTCTCCTTCCCAGCACAAAGGCAGCACAGAGGAGCCTTTTTTCCAAAAAGCAGCATTTGCTGCTCCTCCACTCAAGTGCCAGGTTTCTGTGCATTGGTACATGTGGGCTTATACAGTGTCTGAGCAGGATCCTCAGCAAATGCAAATTATGCAAATTATTATAGCTTCAGTCACATCAATGAAGCTACGCCTATTTAGAACAGACATACATTTGGTCCACTATGTAAAATAAATAAATAAATCATAAGAATTAAATAATGAACTGAAAGGCTTTGCAAGGAAATTTCCAGCTCAAAGCAGCTTTTTTTTTTTTTTTTTTTTGGGTTATAAACCCTTGAAAGTAGCAGGTTTATAATGGAAATGCTGACACAACTTTAACTATAGCGTTGCAAATGGCGATGCTATAATTAAGCTTCGATCTTCTTTGGAAAAAAGGAAGAGGGAGGTTATTGTTCAATGAACTGCTCTGTCATTTGCTGCAGCGATTCTTAATTGTGTCTCATTACTGCAAGATGATCATTACTCTACTTGTCTATCTGATTTAGAGACCACTAAAAGTGTCTTGTAACAACCAGCCGTCTCCTATGCAACAGTCCTTTGGCTCTCACCCTCATTACTCAGAATCTGTCCAATTATTTGTCATTAAAGTAATAAAAAGGACTGCAGCAGAAAATGTGGGAGGTAATTGTTGGAGGCCTGCCGAGGAAAAAATGAAAACTGTTTTCAAGGCACTGGGAAAGTGACATCGTTAATTAAGTGTTAGAGAATATGCAAATCAGTCACAATCTCAAGAGACTGTAATAAAATAGAGAAAACATTATTATCATTTGAGGTAAAAGAAGGCAGAGTCACCCAGTCAGTGTTAGGTTTAGCCACTTTCTGAGAATGGCAATAACAAAAGGGTGCAACCCCAAATAAAATGAACAGATGGGTGTACTTCTCCAGAAGCTGGCCTTCTAGTGTTCTGTAGCTCCAAGCTAGAGAAGAAGCCAGTAGTAGTATGGGATCCCAAATTAGGATTTCCCATGAATGCTGTTTATTTAATCACTGAATATACACACTCCATTTCCTTCAAAAAATGGCAGAAACAAAACTGAATGAGTGCATGTTCACTGTTTCTCGATATTACGGAGTTTGTTGTGATTTACACTCTGCCTTCATGGGTTCATTTATTTAAACAGAAAGAGAAAGGAAGAGGAAGAAGGAGAGGGAGGGAGAGAAACAGCCAGAAAGGAAAAAGAATACAAGAAGCCCCGTGCAACTAATTAAAAAGAAAAATATTGTGGGAGTCTTTTCAGCTAATTATTTACACACACACACACACACAAAATGATACAGCGATTCTAAATGACATACTCCTAAAGGGAAGATTACTAAAAGCAACTGTAATCTGGAGGGGCCATGAGCACACATGAAGGTGTTCCCCATAATTTCAAAACAACCAAGTCCAAAAAGAATCAATCATCCTTTATGCAGAGCATCAGATAGAAAAAAGATATCTAAATTTAGGGGGAAAACACATGAAATATGAGTTAATTTACTTAGCTGAACTGAGCTGGACTATTGCCATGGTTTTACCCTGGCTGTCAGCTAAGCCACACGCAACCACTCATTCACTTTCCCTGGTGGGATGTAGGAGAGAATCAGTTTAATAGGTAAAGCAAAAGCCAGGCACCAAACAAACCAAGGAATTTACCAAGTATTCAGCCATCTCCAGGACAGCAGGGCTCCATTATACATAACAGTGACTTGGGATGACGAACATCACCCTGAACATCACCACTCAATCCTTCTTTTTCCTCCATCTCCTTATATTTTGAGCATGATGTCAAAAAGCACTGAATATCACTTTGGTCAGGTTTGTGTTAGTGTGAGAAGCAGAAAAGACCTTGACTCTGCATAAGCACTATAAAACTGCAATGAAAACATCTCTATATACCACCTCTATATTATAAACACAGTTTTCAGCACAAATCCGCTTAAACCAGGACAGCTATGAAGGTTTGCTCTCCAGTGCAGAATCGCATGCATAGTGAGGAGGGATCAGCATTCAGAAAGCCTCTCTGTGGCATCCTGCTGGAGATCTTGACCAGGCTGGGCAGGGAAGGCAGAACCATCCTTCAAAGCTATCCTGTAGGTTCATACAACACAACTTGTACAAGGACTACCAAGGAGCTATTTGGCCTATGGCTGCACTATATTCAAGTGTTTGCTAAGTTTTCTCAGGCAAGCTGAGAACAAATTCATGAGTAAAGCTTCCTTGTCCCTAGTATATAACTCTTCTTTCCTGCCTGCTCATACAAGGCCTGCTTGACATGTAGTTTCGAATCTGACAGGAAAGGACTACTCCTTTGGAAAGATCTACTCCTTTGGAAAGATCTATGTGTGGAAGCAAGCTGGTAGACAAATTATGGCTTTGGTCCAGCCTTGGCAAGGTAAATACTGGCAAACAGAGTGTTGGACCTTGTGCTTTAGGAAAAGAGATAGGCATATTTACATTTACATAGACCAGATGTCTTCCTTTTTTACCTGCTCAGGTCTAACACAGGAAGATCATGCAGAAAACACTGGATAATGTGACACTCCAGCAATAGTGTAGTCAATGAAAACTTGACTACTGAGGAAGAGGCTGTAACAAAGCTTAGTCTCCTTTAACTGATTGGCAACCAAGGAAAATTATGGTAAGCAAATAAATATCATTATTTTGAAATCATCAGAATCCATTTCAGAGGTTTTGATTAAAAATAACTTCAAGATGCAATCATATTTCTTAGTGTGATGTATCAAGTCATACCGCCTGTATTTGAGAGGTTCCCAGTAATGACACATGATGTCCATGCTATTAAATGAAACTGTTTCTGTGATGACCGTGTTCTCAGTATAGAAGAATATTGGCTGAGCAGCTGATCAGACACTAGCCTTTCATGTTATAGGTAGTTTTTTTCTGAAATGAGTTTTGAGAAGATTAAATGAACATAATGGAAGTAAGCCCCATGATCTCACTGCAAGTTTCTATGGGTCACAAAATATGTTTTCCATTGATTGTCTGTGCTGAGGAAAAGATGAAGATTGGCAGGGAAAAAGTAAATCATGTAATTCTTTAGGATTTGTCCAAAATACAATATGTCTAGGAATATGTTCTGTATTTGGCTGCTATTCATTTCTTTAGGAACTAAGACACATTTTACAACATTAGTAAAAGAACACAGAAAGTAAAGATAAGTAGAAAGTAAGTTAGTGAATTCACAAAGTAAAAAATGGGAACATGAACTAGTTGTAGCTACACCTTTGACTTCAGCATTCTGCATTTAAAAGATAAATTATGGGTATATATAAAATTTAAAAATATAAAATGTAAAATATAATTTATAAACTCTGTATGTAACTTTAAATTGCCATTGGGAGCAGCTCTCCAGATAATTAGAACTGGAATTCTTTCTCCTAGGACAGAGAGGAAATCTCTATCCTACAATGAGGTAAGATTGTAACTGCAAAATGCACAGAAGAGTACCTCTGGGATCAAAAAATAATTGCAGAAAATAGCAGCAATTTGACATCAAGATGTTCTACCTTGTGGCACAGGAGAAAAAAAGATTTTGAGGTGAGTGCAGGGGGCTTACGTTGCTGAGTTGTCTAGAACAAGTTTTGTCAGTCTGCACAAATTGCAAAACTATCCTGAATAGATGTGGTTAGAATGGAAGCTCATACAAGTAGTGTAACCCTACCTGCCCAGTAACCTCATTTCCATACGGTGCACAGTGAACAACGCCCCATAGCACAGAGTCAGTATTTTCAGAGGCTCAACACCACAGTCATACCAAAACCAGTTTGTTTGACTGACGGCATTTACTGCATTTCAGTTTATTCCTTTTACATCCCACACATCACTTCTGAAATCTCAAATATTTTAAAGATGTTGGAGACAGCAAACATAATTCGGAGACAGAGGAGGTGTTTTATCTGTCTGCTCCTGTGCTAACATGTACTAAAATATTCTTCTGTCCCACCACTCTTAAAGACTCACCAGGAGAGCTACACTGGAATATAGACACGTTCAAGAACACACAAAACAATAGATGTTTCAACAATAAGAATAAAAATAATTCTTAACCACTTTTACTTTAGTGTTTTAATTAACATTAAAATACAAATATGTATGCCATGTCTGTAATTACTTGTAAGGAGCAGGCAAAGTTTTATGTACAACCAGTCTTAGCTTCTTTCTAGAAGTTGCATTGTGCATTTTATTCCACTATCCCATTTTTCAAACCAAACCATAGGTTACAAAAATAATAAAAAATATATTTTTAAGTGATCAAATAATGAAGCTGTAGTGTAGTAAGCTTCATTTGATATTTAGGACATGCTAAGTATTCCTTTTAGGGTATGATAAATTACAGGAGGTGGGTGTGGGTTTTTTTAATTTGCCAGGTCTCACAGTGTAAGTTTGTGATCTCCTGTATAATGTAGGTCACTTCAACTTAAACCTTGTTTTTCACCTGCCATTCCTCATCCTTTGCTTTTCTCTCTTTGCCTTCATCATATCTTTTTATTATTATTATTTTAGGCACGGTGTAAAGCAATGCACATTAAAGGTACAGATTTCCATCCTCCTCTTTTCCCAAGATGACTTTTTTCAGCACTAAGTGAACAGCACACCAGCATTGCAGCCACTGTCATGTGCAGATTGATTTTTTTTTTCCTAGTGCCTGGAAACTCTGAGAGGAGGCAATTTTATCAGGCCTGTGAATTCTAACAACCTGAAAATAAGACTCTCTTCAGTCTCTGTTCTAAGCTTTTCATTAGATCCAAATCCCTGGCTTCCTCCTGAAAATTAAATGAAGAAAATTGGAAATACTGATATCCTGCTCTGTCTTCAACAAGTTAAAGTGTGAAGTTTGTGTGTTCGTTCTCCTAGCTCTGTAATTTAAACTCGTCTAAGCTGGGTAGAAGCTTCATTCACTCTTTGTCAGAATACTTTTGATAAACTGGATAAAAATAAAAAATATGGAAGTAAGTTTCTATTCATCTAACACACTGCAAACATTTTTCACTACCTGTTGCCCTTTTGCTTTTTCAAATTAAGTGTATAATTAGACTATATTCTTTCCTTCGAGACAGACAGGGAAATCTATGACTTGTGAAGGTGGAAAACAAAGAAATCAATAGGTGTCTGCCTCAGTGGGGACCTGAGGGGATTTGTAAGTGTGTCAGCAGGAGCTGCCAGTTGCTCTATCTAAGGAGCTATTATATATTCTCCCTTAATTTTACTGAGTTTGTCACAGATTATCTGCTCACTCTGATTGAAGGTTCAGTAAAAAAATAAAATAAAACAAACTCCTCTCACTTAGAGCTGAGGGAATACACTGGGAATCTATTCAACCATTTCTCATCTGAGAGTTTTGATTCATATTCATCTACCCAAACAAATACTCCCTGCACCTACACACAGTCTCAAGGACACTTACAAATAGAGCTTACCTATACAATAGGCTGGAAATGTTAAAGTTATGATGGGATTGGAGAGGAAAATGAAGGAAACTGTAGGTAAAAGAAAGGCTCTGTCAAACTATTTGTCAATTTTCACTCTTGGCATACTTCATTTCTGATTTTTCTTTTTTTTGGTAAGTCAGCACTGTGCATCTCAGAAGAATTTGTTATACACATAGATCTTTAAGATTAAAATGCTACCTTCCAGTGGGTGTAAGTTCTTTTCAGCACAACTATGCTTTCCTATAAACTAGTAGCCTAAAGCCAGTAGAGGAAATGAACAATATCATTTATTTCAGTTTCTTTGATTTACTGCAGCATAGAACTAGCACTCCTGGGTTTTAAACAGAGGTTCAATTATTTGCTTCTATAGGAAAATACTATTAATTAATGATAGGGTACCTAACTTGAAACACAATTTTATAAATCTTCAGTCTACTTATGTTAGAAATGAGTTCAGCTTTGAGATCAGAATAGGCCCAGGCCCACAGGATACACATATCTGCAGCCAAACTTCATCTGGACAAACATTCTGTTCCAGTTATTTGCTGTTCCCAAATATTGTGAAAGGGATTCTTTATATGATGCCTGGGAAGCGTAACCTCGACTAGTAATCTGCATTCTTGTTTAGTCATAGTTTTATTAAATAATTTAAAGATACAAAAGAATATATTAAAAAAAAAAAAAGTAATAATG
>NW_028168116.1:30000-37992 GCF_964237585.1 Gallinula chloropus | reverse complement strand
CTGGTGCCGGAGAGTGCTCGCAGGTACCTCGGTCCCCAACGAAAGCCCCCAGACCCAAATGGAGAGGGCTGCTTGGGGCCCAGCTTGTCCTTCGCTGTGTAGAGTATCGTTTGGCACGTTGGCCGGAGAGTGCTTCTCGGGCCGCGACCTGCAACCGGGCAGGTACCTCCCAGGTTCCCGGCCCAACGAAAGCCCCCAGACCCAAATGGAGAGGGGCTGCTTGGGGGCCCCCTGGGGCCCCTTCAGGCCAGCTAGGTCTTTGGGTCCTGGCTCCTTCGCTTTGGGAGCAGTCGCTGGACGTTCGGCACGTTGGCCGGAGAGTGCTTCTCGGGCCGCGACCTGCAACCGGGCAGGTACCTCCCAGGTTCCCGGCCCAACGAAAGCCCCCAGACCCAAATGGAGAGGGGCTGCTTGGGGGCCCCCTGGGGCCCCTTCAGGCCAGCTAGGTCTTTGGGTCCTGGCTCCTTCGCTTTGGGAGCAGTCGCTGGATGTTTGGCACGTTGGCCGGAGAGTGCTTCTCGGGCCGCGACCTGCAACCGGGCAGGTACCTCCCAGGTTCCCGGCCCAACGAAAGCCCCCAGACCCAAATGGAGAGGGGCTGCTTGGGGGCCCCCTGGGGCCCCTTCAGGCCAGCTAGGTCTTTGGGTCCTGGCTCCTTCGCTTTGGGAGCAGTCGCTGGACGTTTGGCACGTTGGCCGGAGAGTGCTTCTCGGGCCGCGACCTGCAACCGGGCAGGTACCTCCCAGGTTCCCGGCCCAACGAAAGCCCCCAGACCCAAATGGAGAGGGGCTGCTTGGGGGCCCCCTGGGGCCCCTTCAGGCCAGCTAGGTCTTTGGGTCCTGGCTCCTTCGCTTTGGGAGCAGTCGCTGGACGTTTGGCACGTTGGCCGGAGAGTGCTTCTCGGGCCGCGACCTGCAACCGGGCAGGTACCTCCCAGGTTCCCGGCCCAACGAAAGCCCCCAGACCCAAATGGAGAGGGGCTGCTTGGGGGCCCCCTGGGGCCCCTTCAGGCCAGCTAGGTCTTTGGGTCCTGGCTCCTTCGCTTTGGGAGCAGTCGCTGGACGTTGGGCACGTTGGCCGGAGAGTGCTTCTCGGGCCGCGACCTGCAACCGGGCAGGTACCTCCCAGGTTCCCGGCCCAACGAAAGCCCCCAGACCCAAATGGAGAGGGGCTGCTTGGGGGCCCCCTGGGGCCCCTTCAGGCCAGCTAGGTCTTTGGGTCCTGGCTCCTTCGCTTTGGGAGCAGTCGCTGGACGTTTGGCACGTTGGCCGGAGAGTGCTTCTCGGGCCGCGACCTGCAACCGGGCAGGTACCTCCCAGGTTCCCGGCCCAACGAAAGCCCCCAGACCCAAATGGAGAGGGGCTGCTTGGGGGCCCCCTGGGGCCCCTTCAGGCCAGCTAGGTCTTTGGGTCCTGGCTCCTTCGCTTTGGGAGCAGTCGCTGGACGTTTGGCACGTTGGCCGGAGAGTGCTTCTCGGGCCGCGACCTGCAACCGGGCAGGTACCTCCCAGGTTCCCGGCCCAACGAAAGCCCCCAGACCCAAATGGAGAGGGGCTGCTTGGGGGCCCCCTGGGGCCCCTTCAGGCCAGCTAGGTCTTTGGGTCCTGGCTCCTTCGCTTTGGGAGCAGTCGCTGGACGTTTGGCACGTTGGCCGGAGAGTGCTTCTCGGGCCGCGACCTGCAACCGGGCAGGTACCTCCCAGGTTCCCGGCCCAACGAAAGCCCCCAGACCCAAATGGAGAGGGGCTGCTTGGGGGCCCCCTGGGGCCCCTTCAGGCCAGCTAGGTCTTTGGGTCCTGGCTCCTTCGCTTTGGGAGCAGTCGCTGGACGTTTGGCACGTTGGCCGGAGAGTGCTTCTCGGGCCGCGACCTGCAACCGGGCAGGTACCTCCCAGGTTCCCGGCCCAACGAAAGCCCCCAGACCCAAATGGAGAGGGGCTGCTTGGGGGCCCCCTGGGGCCCCTTCAGGCCAGCTAGGTCTTTGGGTCCTGGCTCCTTCGCTTTGGGAGCAGTCGCTGGACGTTTCGGCACGTTGGCCGGAGAGTGCTTCTCGGGCCGCGACCTGCAACCGGGCAGGTACCTCCCAGGTTCCCGGCCCAACGAAAGCCCCCAGACCCAAATGGAGAGGGGCTGCTTGGGGGCCCCCTGGGGCCCCTTCAGGCCAGCTAGGTCTTTGGGTCCTGGCTCCTTCGCTTTGGGAGCAGTCGCTGGACGTTTGGCACGTTGGCCGGAGAGTGCTTCTCGGGCCGCGACCTGCAACCGGGCAGGTACCTCCCAGGTTCCCGGCCCAACGAAAGCCCCCAGACCCAAATGGAGAGGGGCTGCTTGGGGGCCCCCTGGGGCCCCTTCAGGCCAGCTAGGTCTTTGGGTCCTGGCTCCTTCGCTTTGGGAGCAGTCGCTGGACGTTTGGCACGTTGGCCGGAGAGTGCTTCTCGGGCCGCGACCTGCAACCGGGCAGGTACCTCCCAGGTTCCCGGCCCAACGAAAGCCCCCAGACCCAAATGGAGAGGGGCTGCTTGGGGGCCCCCTGGGGCCCCTTCAGGCCAGCTAGGTCTTTGGGTCCTGGCTCCTTCGCTTTGGGAGCAGTCGCTGGACGTTTGGCACGTTGGCCGGAGAGTGCTTCTCGGGCCGCGACCTGCAACCGGGCAGGTACCTCCCAGGTTCCCGGCCCAACGAAAGCCCCCAGACCCAAATGGAGAGGGGCTGCTTGGGGGCCCCCTGGGGCCCCTTCAGGCCAGCTAGGTCTTTGGGTCCTGGCTCCTTCGCTTTGGGAGCAGTCGCTGGACGTTTGGCACGTTGGCCGGAGAGTGCTTCTCGGGCCGCGACCTGCAACCGGGCAGGTACCTCCCAGGTTCCCGGCCCAACGAAAGCCCCCAGACCCAAATGGAGAGGGGCTGCTTGGGGGCCCCCTGGGGCCCCTTCAGGCCAGCTAGGTCTTTGGGTCCTGGCTCCTTCGCTTTGGGAGCAGTCGCTGGACGTTTGGCACGTTGGCCGGAGAGTGCTTCTCGGGCCGCGACCTGCAACCGGGCAGGTACCTCCCAGGTTCCCGGCCCAACGAAAGCCCCCAGACCCAAATGGAGAGGGGCTGCTTGGGGGCCCCCTGGGGCCCCTTCAGGCCAGCTAGGTCTTTGGGTCCTGGCTCCTTCGCTTTGGGAGCAGTCGCTGGACGTTCGGCACGTTGGCCGGAGAGTGCTTCTCGGGCCGCGACCTGCAACCGGGCAGGTACCTCCCAGGTTCCCGGCCCAACGAAAGCCCCCAGACCCAAATGGAGAGGGGCTGCTTGGGGGCCCCCTGGGGCCCCTTCAGGCCAGCTAGGTCTTTGGGTCCTGGCTCCTTCGCTTTGGGAGCAGTCGCTGGACGTTTGGCACGTTGGCCGGAGAGTGCTTCTCGGGCCGCGACCTGCAACCGGGCAGGTACCTCCCAGGTTCCCGGCCCAACGAAAGCCCCCAGACCCAAATGGAGAGGGGCTGCTTGGGGGCCCCCTGGGGCCCCTTCAGGCCAGCTAGGTCTTTGGGTCCTGGCTCCTTCGCTTTGGGAGCAGTCGCTGGACGTTTGGCACGTTGGCCGGAGAGTGCTTCTCGGGCCGCGACCTGCAACCGGGCAGGTACCTCCCAGGTTCCCGGCCCAACGAAAGCCCCCAGACCCAAATGGAGAGGGGCTGCTTTGGGGCCCCCTGGGGCCCCTTCAGGCCAGCTAGGTCTTTGGGTCCTGGCTCCTTCGCTTTGGGAGCAGGCGCTGGACGTTGGGCACGTTGGCCGGAGAGTGCTTCTCGGGCCGCGACCTGCAACCGGGCAGGTACCTCCCAGGTTCCCGGCCCAACGAAAGCCCCCAGACCCAAATGGAGAGGGGCTGCTTTGGGGCCCCCTGGGGCCCCTTCAGGCCAGCTAGGTCTTTGGGTCCTGGCTCCTTCGCTTTGGGAGCAGTCGCTGGACGTTTGGCACGTTGGCCGGAGAGTGCTTCTCGGGCCGCGACCTGCAACCGGGCAGGTACCTCCCAGGTTCCCGGCCCAACGAAAGCCCCCAGACCCAAATGGAGAGGGGCTGCTTGGGGGCCCCCTGGGGCCCCTTCAGGCCAGCTAGGTCTTTGGGTCCTGGCTCCTTCGCTTTGGGAGCAGTCGCTGGACGTTCGGCACGTTGGCCGGAGAGTGCTTCTCGGGCCGCGACCTGCAACCGGGCAGGTACCTCCCAGGTTCCCGGCCCAACGAAAGCCCCCAGACCCAAATGGAGAGGGGCTGCTTGGGGGCCCCCTGGGGCCCCTTCAGGCCAGCTAGGTCTTTGGGTCCTGGCTCCTTCACTTTGGGAGCAGTTGCTGGACGTTGGGCACGTTGGCCAGAGAGTGCTTCTCGGGCCGCGACCTGCAACCGGGCAGGTACCTCCCAGGTTCCCGGCCCAACGAAAGCCCCCAGACCCAAATGGAGAGGGGCTGCTTGGGGGCCCCCTGGGGCCCCTTCAGGCCAGCTAGGTCTTTGGGTCCTGGCTCCTTCGCTTTGGGAGCAGTCGCTGGACGTTGGGCACGTTGGCCGGAGAGTGCTTCTCGGGCCGCGACCTGCAACCGGGCAGGTACCTCCCAGGTTCCCGGCCCAACGAAAGCCCCCAGACCCAAATGGAGAGGGGCTGCTTGGGGGCCCCCTGGGGCCCCTTCAGGCCAGCTAGGTCTTTGGGTCCTGGCTCCTTCGCTTTGCGAGCAGTCGCTGGACGTTTGGCACGTTGGCCGGAGAGTGCTTCTCGGGCCGCGACCTGCAACCGGGCAGGTACCTCCAAGGTTCCCGGCCCAACGAAAGCCCCCAGACCCAAATGGAGAGGGGCTGCTTGGGGGCCCCCTGGGGCCCCTTCAGGCCAGCTAGGTCTTTGGGTCCTGGCTCCTTCGCTTTGGGAGCAGTCGCTGGACGTTCGGCACGTTGGCCGGAGAGTGCTTCTCGGGCCGCGACCTGCAACCGGGCAGGTACCTCCCAGGTTCCCGGCCCAACGAAAGCCCCCAGACCCAAATGGAGAGGGGCTGCTTGGGGGCCCCCTGGGGCCCCTTCAGGCCAGCTAGGTCTTTGGGTCCTGGCTCCTTCGCTTTGGGAGCAGTCGCTGGACGTTTGGCACGTTGGCCGGAGAGTGCTTCTCGGGCCGCGACCTGCAACCGGGCAGGTACCTCCCAGGTTCCCGGCCCAACGAAAGCCCCCAGACCCAAATGGAGAGGGGCTGCTTGGGGGCCCCCTGGGGCCCCTTCAGGCCAGCTAGGTCTTTGGGTCCTGGCTCCTTCGCTTTGGGAGCAGTCGCTGGACGTTCGGCACGTTGGCCGGAGAGTGCTTCTCGGGCCGCGACCTGCAACCGGGCAGGTACCTCCCAGGTTCCCGGCCCAACGAAAGCCCCCAGACCCAAATGGAGAGGGGCTGCTTGGGGGCCCCCTGGGGCCCCTTCAGGCCAGCTAGGTCTTTGGGTCCTGGCTCCTTCGCTTTGCGAGCAGTCGCTGGACGTTGGGCACGTTGGCCGGAGAGTGCTTCTCGGGCCGCGACCTGCAACCGGGCAGGTACCTCCCAGGTTCCCGGCCCAACGAAAGCCCCCAGACCCAAATGGAGAGGGGCTGCTTGGGGGCCCCCTGGGGCCCCTTCAGGCCAGCTAGGTCTTTGGGTCCTGGCTCCTTCGCTTTGGGAGCAGTCGCTGGACGTTGGGCACGTTGGCCGGAGAGTGCTTCTCGGGCCGCGACCTGCAACCGGGCAGGTACCTCCCAGGTTCCCGGCCCAACGAAAGCCCCCAGACCCAAATGGAGAGGGGCTGCTTGGGGGCCCCCTGGGGCCCCTTCAGGCCAGCTAGGTCTTTGGGTCCTGGCTCCTTCGCTTTGGGAGCAGTCGCTGGACGTTGGGCACGTTGGCCGGAGAGTGCTTCTCGGGCCGCGACCTGCAACCGGGCAGGTACCTCCCAGGTTCCCGGCCCAACGAAAGCCCCCAGACCCAAATGGAGAGGGGCTGCTTGGGGGCCCCCTGGGGCCCCTTCAGGCCAGCTAGGTCTTTGGGTCCTGGCTCCTTCGCTTTGGGAGCAGTCGCTGGACGTTGGGCACGTTGGCCGGAGAGTGCTTCTCGGGCCGCGACCTGCAACCGGGCAGGTACCTCCCAGGTTCCCGGCCCAACGAAAGCCCCCAGACCCAAATGGAGAGGGGCTGCTTGGGGGCCCCCTGGGGCCCCTTCAGGCCAGCTAGGTCTTTGGGTCCTGGCTCCTTCGCTTTGGGAGCAGTCGCTGGACGTTTGGCACGTTGGCCGGAGAGTGCTTCTCGGGCCGCGACCTGCAACCGGGCAGGTACCTCCCAGGTTCCCGGCCCAACGAAAGCCCCCAGACCCAAATGGAGAGGGGCTGCTTGGGGGCCCCCTGGGGCCCCTTCAGGCCAGCTAGGTCTTTGGGTCCTGGCTCCTTCGCTTTGGGAGCAGTCGCTGGACGTTCGGCACGTTGGCCGGAGAGTGCTTCTCGGGCCGCGACCTGCAACCGGGCAGGTACCTCCCAGGTTCCCGGCCCAACGAAAGCCCCCAGACCCAAATGGAGAGGGGCTGCTTGGGGGCCCCCTGGGGCCCCTTCAGGCCAGCTAGGTCTTTGGGTCCTGGCTCCTTCGCTTTGGGAGCAGTCGCTGGACGTTTGGCACGTTGGCCGGAGAGTGCTTCTCGGGCCGCGACCTGCAACCGGGCAGGTACCTCCCAGGTTCCCGGCCCAACGAAAGCCCCCAGACCCAAATGGAGAGGGGCTGCTTGGGGGCCCCCTGGGGCCCCTTCAGGCCAGCTAGGTCTTTGGGTCCTGGCTCCTTCGCTTTGGGAGCAGTCGCTGGACGTTGGGCACGTTGGCCGGAGAGTGCTTCTCGGGCCGCGACCTGCAACCGGGCAGGTACCTCCCAGGTTCCCGGCCCAACGAAAGCCCCCAGACCCAAATGGAGAGGGGCTGCTTGGGGGCCCCCTGGGGCCCCTTCAGGCCAGCTAGGTCTTTGGGTCCTGGCTGCTTCGCTTTGGGAGCAGTCGCTGGACGTTTGGCATGTTGGCCGCAGAGTGCTTCTCGGGCCGCGACCTGCAACCGGGCAGGTACCTCCCAGGTTCCCGGCCCAACAAAAGCCCCCAGACCCAAATGGAGAGGGGCTGCTTGGGGGCCCCCTGGGGCCCCTTCAGGCCCGCTAGGTCTTTGTGTCCTGGCTCCTTCGCTTTGGGAGCAGTCGCTGGACGTTTGGCATGTTGGCCGGAGAGTGCTTCTCGGGCCACGACCTGCAACCGGGCAGGTACCTCCCAGGTTCCCGGCCCAACGAAAGCCCCCAGACCCAAATGGAGAGGGGCTGCTTGGGGGCCCCCTGGGGCCCCTTCAGGCCAGCTAGGTCTTTGGGTCCTGGCTCCTTCGCTTTGGGAGCAGTCGCTGGACGTTCGGCACGTTGGCCGGAGAGTGCTTCTCGGGCCGCGACCTGCAACCGGGCAGGTACCTCCCAGGTTCCCGGCCCAACGAAAGCCCCCAGACCCAAATGGAGAGGGGCTGCTTGGGGGCCCCCTGGGGCCCCTTCAGGCCAGCTAGGTCTTTGGGTCCTGGCTGCTTCGCTTTGGGAGCAGTCGCTGGACGTTTGGCACGTTGGCCGGAGAGTGCTTCTCGGGCCGCGACCTGCAACCGGGCAGGTACCTCCCAGGTTCCCGGCCCAACGAAAGCCCCCAGACCCAAATGGAGAGGGGCTGCTTGGGGGCCCCCTGGGGCCCCTTCAGGCCAGCTAGGTCTTTGGGTCCTGGCTCCTTCGCTTTGGGAGCAGTCGCTGGACGTTTGGCACGTTGGCCGGAGAGTGCTTCTCGGGCCGCGACCTGCAACCGGGCAGGTACCTCCCAGGTTCCCGGCCCAATGAAAGCACTCTCCGGCCAACGTGCCAAACGTCCAGCGACTGCTCCCAAAGCGAAGGAGCCAGGACCCAAAGACCTAGCTGGCCTGAAGGTGCCCCAGGGGGCCCTTGACCACGGGTATCGCAAAGGGTTCCCCTTTAGCGCCAATTACCTGTACTGTCTCCGAG
>NW_028168116.1:0-20000 GCF_964237585.1 Gallinula chloropus | reverse complement strand
GGGGCCCCCAAGCAGCCCCTCTCCATTTGGGTCTGGGGGCTTTCGTTGGGCCGGGAACCTGGGAGGTACCTGCCCAGTTGCAGGTCGCGGCCCGAGAAGCACTCTCCGGCCAACATGCCAAACGTCCAGCGACTGCTCCCAAAGCGAAGGAGCCAGGACCCAAAGACCTAGCTGGCCTGAAGTGGTCCCAGGGGGCCCCCAAGCAGCCCCTCTCCATTTGGGTCTGGGGGCTTTCGTTGGGCCGGGAACCTGGGAGGTACCTGCCCGGTTGCAGGTCGCGGCCCGAGAAGCACTCTCCGGCCAACATGCCAAACGTCCAGCGACTGCTCCCAAAGCGAAGGAGCCAGGACCCAAAGACCTAGCTGGCCTGAAGGGGCCCCAGGGGGCCCCCAAGCAGCCCCTCTCCATTTGGGTCTGGGGGCTTTCGTTGGGCCGGGAACCTGGGAGGTACCTGCCCGGTTGCAGGTCGCGGCCCGAGAAGCACTCTGCGGCCAACATGCCAAACGTCCAGCGACTGCTCCCAAAGCGAAGGAGCCAGGACCCAAAGACCTAGCTGGCCTGAAGGGGCCCCAGGGGGCCCCCAAGCAGCCCCTCTCCATTTGGGTCTGGGGGCTTTCGTTGGGCCGGGAACCTGGGAGGTACCTGCCCGGTTGCAGGTCGCGGCCCGAGAAGCACTCTCCGGCCAACATGCCAAACGTCCAGCGACTGCTCCCAAAGCGAAGGAGCCAGGACCCAAAGACCTAGCTGGCCTGAAGGGGCCCCAGGGGGCCCCCAAGCAGCCCCTCTCCATTTGGGTCTGGGGGCTTTCGTTGGGCCGGGAACCTGGGAGGTACCTGCCCGGTTGCAGGTCGCGGCCCGAGAAGCACTCTCCGGCCAACATGCCAAACGTCCAGCGACTGCTCCCAAAGCGAAGGAGCCAGGACCCAAAGACCTAGCTGGCCTGAAGGGGTCCTAGGGGGCCCCCAAGCAGCCCCTCTCCATTTGGGTCTGGGGGCTTTCGTTGGGCCGGGAACCTGGGAGGTACCTGCCCGGTTGCAGGTCGCGGCCCGAGAAGCACTCTGCGGCCAACATGCCAAACGTCCAGCGACTGCTCCCAAAGCGAAGGAGCCAGGACCCAAAGACCTAGCTGGCCTGAAGGGGCCCCAGGGGGCCCCCAAGCAGCCCCTCTCCATTTGGGTCTGGGGGCTTTCGTTGGGCCGGGAACCTGGGAGGTACCTGCCCGGTTGCAGGTCGCGGCCCGAGAAGCACTCTGCGGCCAACATGCCAAACGTCCAGCGACTGCTCCCAAAGCGAAGGAGCCAGGACCCAAAGACCTAGCTGGCCTGAAGGGGCCCCAGGGGGCCCCCAAGCAGCCCCTCTCCATTTGGGTCTGGGGGCTTTCGTTGGGCCGGGAACCTGGGAGGTACCTGCCCGGTTGCAGGTCGCGGCCCGAGAAGCACTCTGCGGCCAACATGCCAAACGTCCAGCGACTGCTCCCAAAGCGAAGGAGCCAGGACCCAAAGACCTAGCTGGCCTGAAGGGGCCCCAGGGGGCCCCCAAGCAGCCCCTCTCCATTTGGGTCTGGGGGCTTTCGTTGGGCCGGGAACCTGGGAGGTACCTGCCCGGTTGCAGGTCGCGGCCCGAGAAGCACTCTCCGGCCAACATGCCAAACGTCCAGCGACTGCTCCCAAAGCGAAGGAGCCAGGACCCAAAGACCTAGCTGGCCTGAAGGGGCCCCAGGGGGCCCCCAAGCAGCCCCTCTCCATTTGGGTCTGGGGGCTTTCGTTGGGCCGGGAACCTGGGAGGTACCTGCCCAGTTGCAGGTCGCGGCCCGAGAAGCACTCTCCGGCCAACATGCCAAACGTCCAGCGACTGCTCCCAAAGCGAAGGAGCCAGGACCCAAAGACCTAGCTGGCCTGAAGGGGCCCCAGGGGGCCCCCAAGCAGCCCCTCTCCATTTGGGTCTGGGGGCTTTCGTTGGGCCGGGAACCTGGGAGGTACCTGCCCGGTTGCAGGTCGCGGCCCGAGAAGCACTCTGCGGCCAACATGCCAAACGTCCAGCGACTGCTCCCAAAGCGAAGGAGCCAGGACCCAAAGACCTAGCTGGCCTGAAGGGGCCCCAGGGGGCCCCCAAGCAGCCCCTCTCCATTTGGGTCTGGGGGCTTTCGTTGGGCCGGGAACCTGGGAGGTACCTGCCCGGTTGCAGGTCGCGGCCCGAGAAGCACTCTGCGGCCAACATGCCAAACGTCCAGCGACTGCTCCCAAAGCGAAGGAGCCAGGACCCAAAGACCTAGCTGGCCTGAAGGGGCCCCAGAGGGCCCCCAAGCAGCCCCTCTCCATTTGGGTCTGGGGGCTTTCGTTGGGCCGGGAACCTGGGAGGTACCTGCCCGGTTGCAGGTCGCGGCCCGAGAAGCACTCTGCGGCCAACATGCCAAACGTCCAGCGACTGCTCCCAAAGCGAAGGAGCCAGGACCCAAAGACCTAGCTGGCCTGAAGGGGCCCCAGGGGGCCCCCAAGCAGCCCCTCTCCATTTGGGTCTGGGGGTTTTCGTTGGGCCGGGAACCTGGGAGGTACCTGCCCGGTTGCAGGTCGCGGCCCGAGAAGCACTCTGCGGCCAACATGCCAAACGTCCAGCGACTGCTCCCAAAGCGAAGGAGCCAGGACCCAAAGACCTAGCTGGCCTGAAGGGGCCCCAGGGGGCCCCCAAGCAGCCCCTCTCCATTTGGGTCTGGGGGCTTTCGTTGGGCCGGGAACCTGGGAGGTACCTGCCCGGTTGCAGGTCGCGGCCCGAGAAGCACTCTCCGGCCAACGTGCCAAACGTCCAGCGACTGCTCCCAAAGCGAAGGAGCCAGGACCCAAAGACCTAGCTGGCCTGAAGGGGCCCCAGGGGGCCCCCAAGCAGCCCCTCTCCATTTGGGTCTGGGGGCTTTCGTTGGGCCGGGAACCTGGGAGGTACCTGCCCGGTTGCAGGTCGCGGCCCGAGAAGCACTCTGCGGCCAACATGCCAAACGTCCAGCGACTGCTCCCAAAGCGAAGGAGCCAGGACCCAAAGACCTAGCTGGCCTGAAGGGGCCCCAGGGGGCCCCCAAGCAGCCCCTCTCCATTTGGGTCTGGGGGTTTTCGTTGGGCCGGGAACCTGGGAGGTACCTGCCCGGTTGCAGGTCGCGGCCCGAGAAGCACTCTCCGGCCAACATGCCAAAGGTCCAGCGACTGCTCCCAAAGCGAAGGAGCCAGGACCCAAAGACCTAGCTGGCCTGAAGGGGCCCCAGGGGGCCCCCAAGCAGCCCCTCTCCATTTGGGTCTGGGGGCTTTCGTTGGGCCGGGAACCTGGGAGGTACCTGCCCGGTTGCAGGTCGCGGCCCGAGAAGCACTCTGCGGCCAACGTGCCAAACGTCCAGCGACTGCTCCCAAAGCGAAGGAGCCAGGACCCAAAGACCTAGCTGGCCTGAAGGGGCCCCAGGGGGCCCCCAAGCAGCCCCTCTCCATTTGGGTCTGGGGGCTTTCGTTGGGCCGGGAACCTGGGAGGTACCTGCCCGGTTGCAGGTCGCGGCCCGAGAAGCACTCTGCGGCCAACATGCCAAACGTCCAGCGACTGCTCCCAAAGCGAAGGAGCCAGGACCCAAAGACCTAGCTGGCCTGAAGGGGCCCCAGGGGGCCCCCAAGCAGCCCCTCTCCATTTGGGTCTGGGGGCTTTCGTTGGGCCGGGAACCTGGGAGGTACCTGCCCGGTTGCAGGTCGCGGCCCGAGAAGCACTCTGCGGCCAACATGCCAAACGTCCAGCGACTGCTCCCAAAGCGAAGGAGCCAGGACCCAAAGACCTAGCTGGCCTGAAGGGGCCCCAGGGGGCCCCCAAGCAGCCCCTCTCCATTTGGGTCTGGGGGCTTTCGTTGGGCCGGGAACCTGGGAGGTACCTGCCCGGTTGCAGGTCGCGGCCCGAGAAGCACTCTGCGGCCAACATGCCAAACGTCCAGCGACTGCTCCCAAAGCGAAGGAGCCAGGACCCAAAGACCTAGCTGGCCTGAAGGGGCCCCAGGGGGCCCCCAAGCAGCCCCTCTCCATTTGGGTCTGGGGGCTTTCGTTGGGCCGGGAACCTGGGAGGTACCTGCCCGGTTGCAGGTCGCGGCCCGAGAAGCACTCTCCGGCCAACATGCCAAACGTCCAGCGACTGCTCCCAAAGCGAAGGAGCCAGGACCCAAAGACCTAGCTGGCCTGAAGGGGTCCCAGGGGGCCCCCAAGCAGCCCCTCTCCATTTGGGTCTGGGGGCTTTCGTTGGGCCGGGAACCTGGGAGGTACCTGCCCGGTTGCAGGTCGCGGCCCGAGAAGCACTCTGCGGCCAACATGCCAAACGTCCAGCGACTGCTCCCAAAGCGAAGGAGCCAGGACCCAAAGACCTAGCTGGCCTGAAGGGGCCCCAGGGGGCCCCCAAGCAGCCCCTCTCCATTTGGGTCTGGGGGCTTTCGTTGGGCCGGGAACCTGGGAGGTACCTGCCCGGTTGCAGGTCGCGGCCCGAGAAGCACTCTGCGGCCAACATGCCAAACGTCCAGCGACTGCTCCCAAAGCGAAGGAGCCAGGACCCAAAGACCTAGCTGGCCTGAAGGGGCCCCAGGGGGCCCCCAAGCAGCCCCTCTCCATTTGGGTCTGGGGGCTTTCGTTGGGCCGGGAACCTGGGAGGTACCTGCCCGGTTGCAGGTCGCGGCCCGAGAAGCACTCTGCGGCCAACATGCCAAACGTCCAGCGACTGCTCCCAAAGCGAAGGAGCCAGGACCCAAAGACCTAGCTGGCCTGAAGGGGCCCCAGGGGGCCCCCAAGCAGCCCCTCTCCATTTGGGTCTGGGGGCTTTCGTTGGGCCGGGAACCTGGGAGGTACCTGCCCGGTTGCAGGTCGCGGCCCGAGAAGCACTCTGCGGCCAACGTGACAAACGTCCAGCGACTGCTCCCAAAGCGAAGGAGCCAGGACCCAAAGACCTAGCTGGCCTGAATGGGCCCCAGGGGGCCCCCAAGCAGCCCCTCTCCATTTGGGTCTGGGGGCTTTCGTTGGGCCGGGAACCTGGGAGGTACCTGCCCGGTTGCAGGTCGCGGCCCGAGAAGCACTCTCCGGCCAACGTGCCAAACGTCCAGCGACTGCTCCCAAAGCGAAGGAGCCAGGACCCAAAGACCTAGCTGGCCTGAAGGGGCCCCAGGGGGCCCCCAAGCAGCCCCTCTCCATTTGGGTCTGGGGGCTTTCGTTGGGCCGGGAACCTGGGAGCTACCTGCCCGGTTGCAGGTCGCGGCCCGAGAAGCACTCTCCGGCCAACATGCCAAACGTCCAGCGACTGCTCCCAAAGCGAAGGAGCCAGGACCCAAAGACCTAGCTGGCCTGAAGGGGCCCCAGGGGGCCCCCAAGCAGCCCCTCTCCATTTGGGTCTGGGGGCTTTCGTTGGGCCGGGAACCTGGGAGGTACCTGCCCGGTTGCAGGTCGCGGCCCGAGAAGCACTCTGCGGCCAACATGCCAAACGTCCAGCGACTGCTCCCAAAGCGAAGGAGCCAGGACCCAAAGACCTAGCTGGCCTGAAGGGGCCCCAGGGGGCCCCCAAGCAGCCCCTCTCCATTTGGGTCTGGGGGCTTTCGTTGGGCCGGGAACCTGGGAGGTACCTGCCCAGTTGCAGGTCGCGGCCCGAGAAGCACTCTCCGGCCAACATGCCAAACGTCCAGCGACTGCTCCCAAAGCGAAGGAGCCAGGACCCAAAGACCTAGCTGGCCTGAAGGGGCCCCAGGGGGCCCCCAAGCAGCCCCTCTCCATTTGGGTCTGGGGGCTTTCGTTGGGCCGGGAACCTGGGAGGTACCTGCCCGGTTGCAGGTCGCGGCCCGAGAAGCACTCTGCGGCCAACATGCCAAACGTCCAGCGACTGCTCCCAAAGCGAAGGAGCCAGGACCCAAAGACCTAGCTGGCCTGAAGGGGCCCCAGGGGGCCCCCAAGCAGCCCCTCTCCATTTGGGTCTGGGGGCTTTCGTTGGGCCGGGAACCTGGGAGGTACCTGCCCGGTTGCAGGTCGCGGCCCGAGAAGCACTCTGCGGCCAACATGCCAAACGTCCAGCGACTGCTCCCAAAGCGAAGGAGCCAGGACCCAAAGACCTAGCTGGCCTGAAGGGGCCCCAGGGGGCCCCCAAGCAGCCCCTCTCCATTTGGGTCTGGGGGCTTTCGTTGGGCCGGGAACCTGGGAGCTACCTGCCCGGTTGCAGGTCGCGGCCCGAGAAGCACTCTGCGGCCAACATGCCAAACGTCCAGCGACTGCTCCCAAAGCGAAGGAGCCAGGACCCAAAGACCTAGCTGGCCTGAAGGGGCCCCAGGGGGCCCCCAAGCAGCCCCTCTCCATTTGGGTCTGGGGGTTTTCGTTGGGCCGGGAACCTGGGAGGTACCTGCCCGGTTGCAGGTCGCGGCCCGAGAAGCACTCTCCGGCCAACATGCCAAACGTCCAGCGACTGCTCCCAAAGCGAAGGAGCCAGGACCCAAAGACCTAGCTGGCCTGAAGGGGCCCCAGGGGGCCCCCAAGCAGCCCCTCTCCATTTGGGTCTGGGGGCTTTCGTTGGGCCGGGAACCTGGGAGCTACCTGCCCGGTTGCAGGTCGCGGCCCGAGAAGCACTCTGCGGCCAACATGCCAAACGTCCAGCGACTGCTCCCAAAGCGAAGGAGCCAGGACCCAAAGACCTAGCTGGCCTGAAGGGGCCCCAGGGGGCCCCCAAGCAGCTCCTCTCCATTTGGGTCTGGGGGCTTTCGTTGGGCCGGGAACCTGGGAGGTACCTGCCCGGTTGCAGGTCGCGGCCCGAGAAGCACTCTCCGGCCAACATGCCAAACGTCCAGCGACTGCTCCCAAAGCGAAGGAGCCAGGACCCAAAGACCTAGCTGGCCTGAAGGGGCCCCAGGGGGCCCCCAAGCAGCCCCTCTCCATTTGGGTCTGGGGGCTTTCGTTGGGCCGGGAACCTGGGAGGTACCTGCCCGGTTGCAGGTCGCGGCCCGAGAAGCACTCTGCGGCCAACATGCCAAACGTCCAGCGACTGCTCCCAAAGCGAAGGAGCCAGGACCCAAAGACCTAGCTGGCCTGAAGGGGCCCCAGGGGGCCCCCAAGCAGCCCCTCTCCATTTGGGTCTGGGGGCTTTCGTTGGGCCGGGAACCTGGGAGGTACCTGCCCGGTTGCAGGTCGCGGCCCGAGAAGCACTCTGCGGCCAACATGCCAAACGTCCAGCGACTGCTCCCAAAGCGAAGGAGCCAGGACCCAAAGACCTAGCTGGCCTGAAGGGGCCCCAGGGGGCCCCCAAGCAGCCCCTCTCCATTTGGGTCTGGGGGCTTTCGTTGGGCCGGGAACCTGGGAGGTACCTGCCCGGTTGCAGGTCGCGGCCCGAGAAGCACTCTGCGGCCAACATGCCAAACGTCCAGCGACTGCTCCCAAAGCGAAGGAGCCAGGACCCAAAGACCTAGCTGGCCTGAAGGGGCCCCAGGGGGCCCCCAAGCAGCCCCTCTCCATTTGGGTCTGGGGGTTTTCGTTGGGCCGGGAACCTGGGAGGTACCTGCCCGGTTGCAGGTCGCGGCCTGAGAAGCACTCTCCGGCCAACATGCCAAAGGTCCAGCGACTGCTCCCAAAGCGAAGGAGCCAGGACCCAAAGACCTAGCTGGCCTGAAGGGGCCCCAGGGGGCCCCCAAGCAGCCCCTCTCCATTTGGGTCTGGGGGCTTTCGTTGGGCCGGGAACCTGGGAGGTACCTGCCCGGTTGCAGGTCGCGGCCCGAGAAGCACTCTGCGGCCAACATGCCAAACGTCCAGCGACTGCTCCCAAAGCGAAGGAGCCAGGACCCAAAGACCTAGCTGGCCTGAAGGGGCCCCAGGGGGCCCCCAAGCAGCTCCTCTCCATTTGGGTCTGGGGGCTTTCGTTGGGCCGGGAACCTGGGAGGTACCTGCCCGGTTGCAGGTCGCGGCCCGAGAAGCACTCTCCGGCCAACATGCCAAACGTCCAGCGACTGCTCCCAAAGCGAAGGAGCCAGGACCCAAAGACCTAGCTGGCCTGAAGGGGCCCCAGGGGGCCCCCAAGCAGCCCCTCTCCATTTGGGTCTGGGGGCTTTCGTTGGGCCGGGAACCTGGGAGGTACCTGCCCGGTTGCAGGTCGCGGCCCGAGAAGCACTCTGCGGCCAACATGCCAAACGTCCAGCGACTGCTCCCAAAGCGAAGGAGCCAGGACCCAAAGACCTAGCTGGCCTGAAGGGGCCCCAGGGGGCCCCCAAGAGCCCCTCTCCATTTGGGTCTGGGGGCTTTCGTTGGGCCGGGAACCTGGGAGGTACCTGCCCGGTTGCAGGTCGCGGCCCGAGAAGCACTCTCCGGCCAACATGCCAAACGTCCAGCGACTGCTCCCAAAGCGAAGGAGCCAGGACCCAAAGACCTAGCTGGCCTGAAGGGGCCCCAGGGGGCCCCCAAGCAGCCCCTCTCCATTTGGGTCTGGGGTCTTTCGTTGGGCCGGGAACCTGGGAGCTACCTGCCCGGTTGCAGGTCGCGGCCCGAGAAGCACTCTGCGGCCAACATGCCAAACGTCCAGCGACTGCTCCCAAAGCGAAGGAGCCAGGACCCAAAGACCTAGCTGGCCTGAAGGGGCCCCAGGGGGCCCCCAAGCAGCCCCTCTCCATTTGGGTCTGGGGGCTTTCGTTGGGCCGGGAACCTGGGAGGTACCTGCCTGGTTGCAGGTCGCGGCCCGAGAAGCACTCTGCGGCCAACATGCCAAACGTCCAGCGACTGCTCCCAAAGCGAAGGAGCCAGGACCCAAAGACCTAGCTGGCCTGAAGGGGCCCCAGGGGGCCCCCAAGCAGCCCCTCTCCATTTGGGTCTGGGGGCTTTCATTGGGCCGGGAACCTGGGAGCTACCTGCCCGTTTTCAGGTCGCGGCCTGAGAAGCACTCTGCGGCCAACATGCCAAACGTCCAGCGACTGCTCCCAAAGCGAAGGAGCCAGGACCCAAAGACCTAGCTGGCCTGAAGGGGCCCCAGGGGGCCCCCAAGCAGCCCCTCTCCATTTGGGTCTGGGGGCTTTCGTTGGGCCGGGAACCTGGGAGGTACCTGCCCGGTTGCAGGTCGCGGCCCGAGAAGCACTCTGCGGCCAACATGCCAAACGTCCAGCGACTGCTCCCAAAGCGAAGGAGCCAGGACCCAAAGACCTAGCTGGCCTGAAGGGGCCCCAGGGGGGCCCCAAGCAGCCCCTCTCCATTTGGGTCTGGGGGCTTTCGTTGGGCCGGGAACCTGGGAGGTACCTGCCCGGTTGCAGGTCGCGGCCCGAGAAGCACTCTCCGGCCAACGTGCCAAACGTCCAGCGACTGCTCCCAAAGCGAAGGAGCCAGGACCCAAAGACCTAGCTGGCCTGAAGGGGCCCCAGGGGGCCCCCAAGCAGCCCCTCTCCATTTGGGTCTGGGGGCTTTCGTTGGGCCGGGAACCTGGGAGGTACCTGCCCGGTTGCAGGTCGCGGCCCGAGAAGCACTCTGCGGCCAACATGCCAAACGTCCAGCGACTGCTCCCAAAGCGAAGGAGCCAGGACCCAAAGACCTAGCTGGCCTGAAGGGGCCCCAGGGGGCCCCCAAGCAGCCCCTCTCCATTTGGGTCTGGGGACTTTCGTTGGGCCGGGAACCTGGGAGCTACCTGCCCGGTTGCAGGTCGCGGCCCGAGAAGCACTCTGCGGCCAACATGCCAAACGTCCAGCGACTGCTCCCAAAGCGAAGGAGCCAGGACCCAAAGACCTAGCTGGCCTGAAGGGGCCCCAGGGGGCCCCCAAGCAGCCCCTCTCCATTTGGGTCTGGGGGCTTTCGTTGGGCCGGGAACCTGGGAGGTACCTGCCCGGTTGCAGGTCGCGGCCCGAGAAGCACTCTCCGGCCAACATGCCAAACGTCCAGCGACTGCTCCCAAAGCGAAGGAGCCAGGACCCAAAGACCTAGCTGGCCTGAAGGGGCCCCAGGGGGCCCCCAAGCAGCCCCTCTCCATTTGGGTCTGGGGGCTTTCGTTGGGCCGGGAACCTGGGAGGTACCTGCCCGGTTGCAGGTCGCGGCCCGAGAAGCACTCTCCGGCCAACATGCCAAACGTCCAGCGACTGCTCCCAAAGCGAAGGAGCCAGGACCCAAAGACCTAGCTGGCCTGAAGGGGCCCCAGGGGGCCCCCAAGCAGCCCCTCTCCATTTGGGTCTGGGGGCTTTCGTTGGGCCGGGAACCTGGGAGCTACCTGCCCGGTTGCAGGTCGCGGCCCGAGAAGCACTCTGCGGCCAACATGCCAAACGTCCAGCGACTGCTCCCAAAGCGAAGGAGCCAGGACCCAAAGACCTAGCTGGCCTGAAGGGGCCCCAGGGTGCCCCCAAGCAGCCCCTCTCCATTTGGGTCTGGGGGCTTTCGTTGGGCCGGGAACCTGGGAGCTACCTGCCCGGTTGCAGGTCGCGGCCCGAGAAGCACTCTGCGGCCAACATGCCAAACGTCCAGCGACTGCTCCCAAAGCGAAGGAGCCAGGACCCAAAGACCTAGCTGGCCTGAAGGGGCCCCAGGGGGCCCCCAAGCAGCCCCTCTCCATTTGGGTCTGGGGGCTTTCGTTGGGCCGGGAACCTGGGAGGTACCTGCCCGGTTGCAGGTCGCGGCCCGAGAAGCACTCTGCGGCCAACGTGCCAAACGTCCAGCGACTGCTCCCAAAGCGAAGGAGCCAGGACCCAAAGACCTAGCTGGCCTGAAGGGGCCCCAGGGGGCCCCCAAGCAGCCCCTCTCCATTTGGGTCTGGGGGCTTTCGTTGGGCCGGGAACCTGGGAGCTACCTGCCCGGTTGCAGGTCGCGGCCCGAGAAGCACTCTCCGGCCAACATGCCAAACGTCCAGCGACTGCTCCCAAAGCGAAGGAGCCAGGACCCAAAGACCTAGCTGGCCTGAAGGGGCCCCAGGGGGCCCCCAAGCAGCCCCTCTCCATTTGGGTCTGGGGGCTTTCGTTGGGCCGGGAACCTGGGAGGTACCTGCCCGGTTGCAGGTCGCGGCCCGAGAAGCACTCTGCGGCCAACATGCCAAACGTCCAGCGACTGCTCCCAAAGCGAAGGAGCCAGGACCCAAAGACCTAGCTGGCCTGAAGGGGCCCCAGGGGGCCCCCAAGCAGCCCCTCTCCATTTGGGTCTGGGGGTTTTCGTTGGGCCGGGAACCTGGGAGGTACCTGCCCGGTTGCAGGTCGCGGCCCGAGAAGCACTCTCCGGCCAACATGCCAAACGTCCAGCGACTGCTCCCAAAGCGAAGGAGCCAGGACCCAAAGACCTAGCTGGCCTGAAGGGGCCCCAGGGGGCCCCCAAGCAGCCCCTCTCCATTTGGGTCTGGGGTCTTTCGTTGGGCCGGGAACCTGGGAGGTACCTGCCCGGTTGCAGGTCGCGGCCCGAGAAGCACTCTGCGGCCAACATGCCAAACGTCCAGCGACTGCTCCCAAAGCGAAGGAGCCAGGACCCAAAGACCTAGCTGGCCTGAAGGGGCCCCAGGGGGCCCCCAA
This sequence comes from Gallinula chloropus, assembly GCF_964237585.1. Lineage (NCBI taxonomy): Eukaryota > Metazoa > Chordata > Aves > Gruiformes > Rallidae > Gallinula > Gallinula chloropus. The sequence continues at coordinate 8,530 of NW_028168116.1, read as the reverse complement.
GCAGCCCCTCTCCATTTGGGTCTGGGGGCTTTCGTTGGGCCGGGAACCTGGGAGGTACCTGCCTGGTTGCAGGTCGCGGCCCGAGAAGCACTCTCCGGCCAACATGCCAAACGTCCAGCGACTGCTCCCAAAGCGAAGGAGCCAGGACCCAAAGACCTAGCTGGCCTGAAGGGGCCCCAGGGGGCCCCCAAGCAGCCCCTCTCCATTTGGGTCTGGGGGCTTTCATTGGGCCGGGAACCTGGGAGCTACCTGCCCGTTTTCAGGTCGCGGCCTGAGAAGCACTCTGCGGCCAACATGCCAAACGTCCAGCGACTGCTCCCAAAGCGAAGGAGCCAGGACCCAAAGACCTAGCTGGCCTGAAGGGGCCCCAGGGGGCCCCCAAGCAGCCCCTCTCCATTTGGGTCTGGGGGCTTTCGTTGGGCCGGGAACCTGGGAGCTACCTGCCCGGTTGCAGGTCGCGGCCCGAGAAGCACTCTGCGGCCAACATGCCAAACGTCCAGCGACTGCTCCCAAAGCGAAGGAGCCAGGACCCAAAGACCTAGCTGGCCTGAAGGGGCCCCAGGGGGGCCCCAAGCAGCCCCTCTCCATTTGGGTCTGGGGGCTTTCGTTGGGCCGGGAACCTGGGAGGTACCTGCCCGGTTGCAGGTCGCGGCCCGAGAAGCACTCTCCGGCCAACGTGCCAAACGTCCAGCGACTGCTCCCAAAGCGAAGGAGCCAGGACCCAAAGACCTAGCTGGCCTGAAGGGGCCCCAGGGGGCCCCCAAGCAGCCCCTCTCCATTTGGGTCTGGGGGCTTTCGTTGGGCCGGGAACCTGGGAGGTACCTGCCCGGTTGCAGGTCGCGGCCTGAGAAGCACTCTGCGGCCAACATGCCAAACGTCCAGCGACTGCTCCCAAAGCGAAGGAGCCAGGACCCAAAGACCTAGCTGGCCTGAAGGGGCCCCAGGGGGCCCCCAAGCAGCCCCTCTCCATTTGGGTCTGGGGGCTTTCGTTGGGCCGGGAACCTGGGAGGTACCTGCCCGGTTGCAGGTCGCGGCCCGAGAAGCACTCTCCGGCCAACATGCCAAACGTCCAGCGACTGCTCCCAAAGCGAAGGAGCCAGGACCCAAAGACCTAGCTGGCCTGAAGGGGCCCCAGGGGGCCCCCAAGCAGCCCCTCTCCATTTGGGTCTGGGGGCTTTCGTTGGGCCGGGAACCTGGGAGCTACCTGCCCGGTTGCAGGTCGCGGCCCGAGAAGCACTCTGCGGCCAACATGCCAAACGTCCAGCGACTGCTCCCAAAGCGAAGGAGCCAGGACCCAAAGACCTAGCTGGCCTGAAGGGGCCCCAGGGGGCCCCCAAGCAGCCCCTCTCCATTTGGGTCTGGGGGCTTTCGTTGGGCCGGGAACCTGGGAGCTACCTGCCCGGTTGCAGGTCGCGGCCCGAGAAGCACTCTCCGGCCAACATGCCAAACGTCCAGCGACTGCTCCCAAAGCGAAGGAGCCAGGACCCAAAGACCTAGCTGGCCTGAAGGGGCCCCAGGGGGCCCCCAAGCAGCCCCTCTCCATTTGGGTCTGGGGGCTTTCGTTGGGCCGGGAACCTGGGAGGTACCTGCCCGGTTGCAGGTCGCGGCCCGAGAAGCACTCTCCGGCCAACATGCCAAACGTCCAGCGACTGCTCCCAAAGCGAAGGAGCCAGGACCCAAAGACCTAGCTGGCCTGAAGGGGCCCCAGGGGGCCCCCAAGCAGCCCCTCTCCATTTGGGTCTGGGGGCTTTCGTTGGGCCGGGAACCTGGGAGCTACCTGCCCGGTTGCAGGTCGCGGCCCGAGAAGCACTCTGCGGCCAACATGCCAAACGTCCAGCGACTGCTCCCAAAGCGAAGGAGCCAGGACCCAAAGACCTAGCTGGCCTGAAGGGGCCCCAGGGGGGCCCCAAGCAGCCCCTCTCCATTTGGGTCTGGGGGCTTTCGTTGGGCCGGGAACCTGGGAGGTACCTGCCCGGTTGCAGGTCGCGGCCCGAGAAGCACTCTCCGGCCAACGTGCCAAACGTCCAGCGACTGCTCCCAAAGCGAAGGAGCCAGGACCCAAAGACCTAGCTGGCCTGAAGGGGCCCCAGGGGGCCCCCAAGCAGCCCCTCTCCATTTGGGTCTGGGGGCTTTCGTTGGGCCGGGAACCTGGGAGGTACCTGCCCGGTTGCAGGTCGCGGCCTGAGAAGCACTCTGCGGCCAACATGCCAAACGTCCAGCGACTGCTCCCAAAGCGAAGGAGCCAGGACCCAAAGACCTAGCTGGCCTGAAGGGGCCCCAGGGGGCCCCCAAGCAGCCCCTCTCCATTTGGGTCTGGGGGCTTTCGTTGGGCCGGGAACCTGGGAGGTACCTGCCCGGTTGCAGGTCGCGGCCCGAGAAGCACTCTGCGGCCAACATGCCAAACGTCCAGCGACTGCTCCCAAAGCGAAGGAGCCAGGACCCAAAGACCTAGCTGGCCTGAAGGGGCCCCAGGGGGCCCCCAAGCAGCCCCTCTCCATTTGGGTCTGGGGGCTTTCGTTGGGCCGGGAACCTGGGAGCTACCTGCCCGGTTGCAGGTCGCGGCCCGAGAAGCACTCTGCGGCCAACATGCCAAACGTACAGCGACTGCTCCCAAAGCGAAGGAGCCAGGACCCAAAGACCTAGCTGGCCTGAAGGGGCCCCAGGGGGCCCCCAAGCAGCCCCTCTCCATTTGGGTCTGGGGGCTTTCGTTGGGCCGGGAACCTGGGAGCTACCTGCCCGGTTGCAGGTCGCGGCCCGAGAAGCACTCTGCGGCCAACATGCCAAACGTCCAGCGACTGCTCCCAAAGCGAAGGAGCCAGGACCCAAAGACCTAGCTGGCCTGAAGGGGCCCCAGGGGGCCCCCAAGCAGCCCCTCTCCATTTGGGTCTGGGGGCTTTCGTTGGGCCGGGAACCTGGGAGGTACCTGCCCGGTTGCAGGTCGCGGCCCGAGAAGCACTCTGCGGCCAACATGCCAAACGTCCAGCGACTGCTCCCAAAGCGAAGGAGCCAGGACCCAAAGACCTAGCTGGCCTGAAGGGGCCCCAGGGGGGCCCCAAGCAGCCCCTCTCCATTTGGGTCTGGGGGCTTTCGTTGGGCCGGGAACCTGGGAGGTACCTGCCCGGTTGCAGGTCGCGGCCCGAGAAGCACTCTCCGGCCAACGTGCCAAACGTCCAGCGACTGCTCCCAAAGCGAAGGAGCCAGGACCCAAAGACCTAGCTGGCCTGAAGGGGCCCCAGGGGGCCCCCAAGCAGCCCCTCTCCATTTGGGTCTGGGGGCTTTCGTTGGGCCGGGAACCTGGGAGCTACCTGCCCGGTTGCAGGTCGCGGCCCGAGAAGCACTCTGCGGCCAACATGCCAAACGTCCAGCGACTGCTCCCAAAGCGAAGGAGCCAGGACCCAAAGACCTAGCTGGCCTGAAGGGGCCCCAGGGGGCCCCCAAGCAGCCCCTCTCCATTTGGGTCTGGGGGCTTTCGTTGGGCCGGGAACCTGGGAGGTACCTGCCCGGTTGCAGGTCGCGGCCCGAGAAGCACTCTGCGGCCAACATGCCAAACGTCCAGCGACTGCTCCCAAAGCGAAGGAGCCAGGACCCAAAGACCTAGCTGGCCTGAAGGGGCCCCAGGGGGCCCCCAAGCAGCCCCTCTCCATTTGGGTCTGGGGGCTTTCGTTGGGCCGGGAACCTGGGAGGTACCTGCCCGGTTGCAGGTCGCGGCCCGAGAAGCACTCTGCGGCCAACATGCCAAACGTCCAGCGACTGCTCCCAAAGCGAAGGAGCCAGGACCCAAAGACCTAGCTGGCCTGAAGGGGCCCCAGGGGGCCCCCAAGCAGCCCCTCTCCATTTGGGTCTGGGGGCTTTCGTTGGGCCGGGAACCTGGGAGGTACCTGCCCGGTTGCAGGTCGCGGCCCGAGAAGCACTCTGCGGCCAACGTGACAAACGTCCAGCGACTGCTCCCAAAGCGAAGGAGCCAGGACCCAAAGACCTAGCTGGCCTGAATGGGCCCCAGGGGGCCCCCAAGCAGCCCCTCTCCATTTGGGTCTGGGGGCTTTCGTTGGGCCGGGAACCTGGGAGGTACCTGCCCGGTTGCAGGTCGCGGCCCGAGAAGCACTCTGCGGCCAACATGCCAAACGTCCAGCGACTGCTCCCAAAGCGAAGGAGCCAGGACCCAAAGACCTAGCTGGCCTGAAGGGGCCCCAGGGGGCCCCCAAGCAGCCCCTCTCCATTTGGGTCTGGGGGCTTTCGTTGGGCCGGGAACCTGGGAGCTACCTGCCCGGTTGCAGGTCGCGGCCCGAGAAGCACTCTCCGGCCAACATGCCAAACGTCCAGCGACTGCTCCCAAAGCGAAGGAGCCAGGACCCAAAGACCTAGCTGGCCTGAAGGGGCCCCAGGGGGCCCCCAAGCAGCCCCTCTCCATTTGGGTCTGGGGGCTTTCGTTGGGCCGGGAACCTGGGAGGTACCTGCCCGGTTGCAGGTCGCGGCCCGAGAAGCACTCTGCGGCCAACATGCCAAACGTCCAGCGACTGCTCCCAAAGCGAAGGAGCCAGGACCCAAAGACCTAGCTGGCCTGAAGGGGCCCCAGGGGGCCCCCAAGCAGCCCCTCTCCATTTGGGTCTGGGGGCTTTCGTTGGGCCGGGAACCTGGGAGGTACCTGCCCAGTTGCAGGTCGCGGCCCGAGAAGCACTCTCCGGCCAACATGCCAAACGTCCAGCGACTGCTCCCAAAGCGAAGGAGCCAGGACCCAAAGACCTAGCTGGCCTGAAGGGGCCCCAGGGGGCCCCCAAGCAGCCCCTCTCCATTTGGGTCTGGGGGCTTTCGTTGGGCCGGGAACCTGGGAGGTACCTGCCCGGTTGCAGGTCGCGGCCCGAGAAGCACTCTGCGGCCAACATGCCAAACGTCCAGCGACTGCTCCCAAAGCGAAGGAGCCAGGACCCAAAGACCTAGCTGGCCTGAAGGGGCCCCAGGGGGCCCCCAAGCAGCCCCTCTCCATTTGGGTCTGGGGGCTTTCGTTGGGCCGGGAACCTGGGAGGTACCTGCCCGGTTGCAGGTCGCGGCCCGAGAAGCACTCTGCGGCCAACATGCCAAACGTCCAGCGACTGCTCCCAAAGCGAAGGAGCCAGGACCCAAAGACCTAGCTGGCCTGAAGGGGCCCCAGGGGGCCCCCAAGCAGCCCCTCTCCATTTGGGTCTGGGGGCTTTCGTTGGGCCGGGAACCTGGGAGGTACCTGCCCGGTTGCAGGTCGCGGCCCGAGAAGCACTCTGCGGCCAACATGCCAAACGTCCAGCGACTGCTCCCAAAGCGAAGGAGCCAGGACCCAAAGACCTAGCTGGCCTGAAGGGGCCCCAGGGGGCCCCCAAGCAGCCCCTCTCCATTTGGGTCTGGGGGCTTTCGTTGGGCCGGGAACCTGGGAGGTACCTGCCCGGTTGCAGGTCGCGGCCCGAGAAGCACTCTGCGGCCAACATGCCAAACGTCCAGCGACTGCTCCCAAAGCGAAGGAGCCAGGACCCAAAGACCTAGCTGGCCTGAAGGGGCCCCAGGGGGCCCCCAAGCAGCCCCTCTCCATTTGGGTCTGGGGGCTTTCGTTGGGCCGGGAACCTGGGAGGTACCTGCCCGGTTGCAGGTCGCGGCCCGAGAAGCACTCTGCGGCCAACATGCCAAACGTCCAGCGACTGCTCCCAAAGCGAAGGAGCCAGGACCCAAAGACCTAGCTGGCCTGAAGGGGCCCCAGGGGGCCCCCAAGCAGCCCCTCTCCATTTGGGTCTGGGGGCTTTCGTTGGGCCGGGAACCTGGGAGGTACCTGCCCGGTTGCAGGTCGCGGCCCGAGAAGCACTCTGCGGCCAACATGCCAAACGTCCAGCGACTGCTCCCAAAGCGAAGGAGCCAGGACCCAAAGACCTAGCTGGCCTGAAGGGGCCCCAGGGGGCCCCCAAGCAGCCCCTCTCCATTTGGGTCTGGGGGCTTTCGTTGGGCCGGGAACCTGGGAGCTACCTGCCCGGTTGCAGGTCGCGGCCCGAGAAGCACTCTGCGGCCAACATGCCAAACGTCCAGCGACTGCTCCCAAAGCGAAGGAGCCAGGACCCAAAGACCTAGCTGGCCTGAAGGGGCCCCAGGGGGCCCCCAAGCAGCCCCTCTCCATTTGGGTCTGGGGGTTTTCGTTGGGCCGGGAACCTGGGAGGTACCTGCCCGGTTGCAGGTCGCGGCCCGAGAAGCACTCTCCGGCCAACATGCCAAAGGTCCAGCGACTGCTCCCAAAGCGAAGGAGCCAGGACCCAAAGACCTAGCTGGCCTGAAGGGGCCCCAGGGGGCCCCCAAGCAGCCCCTCTCCATTTGGGTCTGGGGGCTTTCGTTGGGCCGGGAACCTGGGAGGTACCTGCCCGGTTGCAGGTCGCGGCCCGAGAAGCACTCTGCGGCCAACATGCCAAACGTCCAGCGACTGCTCCCAAAGCGAAGGAGCCAGGACCCAAAGACCTAGCTGGCCTGAAGGGGCCCCAGGGGGCCCCCAAGCAGCCCCTCTCCATTTGGGTCTGGGGGCTTTCGTTGGGCCGGGAACCTGGGAGCTACCTGCCCGGTTGCAGGTCGCGGCCCGAGAAGCACTCTGCGGCCAACATGCCAAACGTCCAGCGACTGCTCCCAAAGCGAAGGAGCCAGGACCCAAAGACCTAGCTGGCCTGAAGGGGCCCCAGGGGGCCCCCAAGCAGCCCCTCTCCATTTGGGTCTGGGGGCTTTCGTTGGGCCGGGAACCTGGGAGGTACCTGCCCGGTTGCAGGTCGCGGCCCGAGAAGCACTCTGCGGCCAACATGCCAAACGTCCAGCGACTGCTCCCAAAGCGAAGGAGCCAGGACCCAAAGACCTAGCTGGCCTGAAGGGGCCCCAGGGGGCCCCCAAGCAGCCCCTCTCCATTTGGGTCTGGGGGCTTTCGTTGGGCCGGGAACCTGGGAGGTACCTGCCCGGTTGCAGGTCGCGGCCCGAGAAGCACTCTGCGGCCAACGTGCCAAACGTCCAGCGACTGCTCCCAAAGCGAAGGAGCCAGGACCCAAAGACCTAGCTGGCCTGAAGGGGCCCCAGGGGGCCCCCAAGCAGCCCCTCTCCATTTGGGTCTGGGGGCTTTCGTTGGGCCGGGAACCTGGGAGCTACCTGCCCGGTTGCAGGTCGCGGCCCGAGAAGCACTCTCCGGCCAACATGCCAAACGTCCAGCGACTGCTCCCAAAGCGAAGGAGCCAGGACCCAAAGACCTAGCTGGCCTGAAGGGGCCCCAGGGGGCCCCCAAGCAGCCCCTCTCCATTTGGGTCTGGGGGCTTTCGTTGGGCCGGGAACCTGGGAGGTACCTGCCCGGTTGCAAGTCGCGGCCCGAGAAGCACTCTGCGGCCAACATGCCAAACGTCCAGCGACTGCTCCCAAAGCGAAGGAGCCAGGACCCAAAGACCTAGCTGGCCTGAAGGGGCCCCAGGGGGCCCCCAAGCAGCCCCTCTCCATTTGGGTCTGGGGGTTTTCGTTGGGCCGGGAACCTGGGAGGTACCTGCCCGGTTGCAGGTCGCGGCCCAAGAAGCACTCTCCGGCCAACATGCCAAACGTCCAGCGACTGCTCCCAAAGCGAAGGAGCCAGGACCCAAAGACCTAGCTGGCCTGAAGGGGCCCCAGGGGGCCCCCAAGCAGCCCCTCTCCATTTGGGTCTGGGGGCTTTCTTTGGGCCGGGAACCTGGGAGGTACCTGCCCGGTTGCAGGTCGCGGCCCGAGAAGCACTCTGCGGCCAACATGCCAAACGTCCAGCGACTGCTCCCAAAGCGAAGGAGCCAGGACCCAAAGACCTAGCTGGCCTGAAGGGGCCCCAGGGGGCCCCCAAGCAGCCCCTCTCCATTTGGGTCTGGGGGCTTTCGTTGGGCCGGGAACCTGGAAGGTACCTGCCCGGTTGCAGGTCGCGGCCCGAGAAGCACTCTCCGGCCAACATGCCCAACGTCCAGCGACTGCTCCCAAAGCGAAGGAGCCAGGACCCAAAGACCTAGCTGGCCTGAAGGGGCCCCAGGGGGCCCCCAAGCAGCCCCTCTCCATTTGGGTCTGGGGGCTTTCGTTGGGCCGGGAACCTGGGAGGTACCTGCCCGGTTGCAGGTCGCGGCCCGAGAAGCACTCTGCGGCCAACATGCCAAACGTCCAGCGACTGCTCCCAAAGCGAAGGAGCCAGGACCCAAAGACCTAGCTGGCCTGAAGGGGCCCCAGGGGGCCCCCAAGCAGCCCCTCTCCATTTGGGTCTGGGGGCTTTCGTTGGGCCGGGAACCTGGGAGGTACCTGCCCGGTTGCAGGTCGCGGCCCGAGAAGCACTCTCCGGCCAACATGCCAAAAGTCCAGCGACTGCTCCCAAAGCGAAGGAGCCAGGACCCAAAGACCTAGCTGGCCTGAGGGGGCCCCAGGGGGCCCCCAAGCAGCCCCTCTCCATTTGGGTCTGGGGGCTTTCGTTGGGCCGGGAACCTGGGAGGTACCTGCCCGGTTGCAGGTCGCGGCCCGAGAAGCACTCTCCGGCCAACGTGCCAAACGTCCAGCGACTGCT
>NW_028168117.1:0-21309 GCF_964237585.1 Gallinula chloropus | reverse complement strand
GGGGTGTGTTGCACGCCCCTTGCACGCCCGTTGCACACCTCACCTTGCTGGGGTCGGGGGGCAGCAGGGCTGGTTATGGGGGGAGGTCTGTGGGTCTGTGTGTGTGGGGGGGTCTCGGGGGGGTCTGGGGGGTCTGGGGGTGTGTTGCACGCCCCTTGCACGCCCGTTGCACACTCACCTTGCTGGGGTCGGGGGGCAGCAGGGCTGGTTATGGGGGGGGGTCTGTGGGTCTGTGTCTGGGGGGTCTCGGGGTCTGGGGGGTCTGGGGGTGTGTTGCACGCCCCTTGCACGCCCGTTGCACACTCACCTTGCTGGGGTCGGGGGGCAGCAGGGCTGGTTATGGGGGGGGGTCTGTGGGTCTGTGTCTGGGGGGTGTCTGGGGGGTCTGGGGGTGTGTTGCACGCCCCTTGCACGCCCGTTGCACACTCACCTTGCTGGGGTCGGGGGGCAGCAGGGCTGGTTATGGGGGGGGTCTGTGGGTCTGTGTCTGGGGGGTGTCTGGGGGGTCTGGGGGTGTGTTGCACGCCCCTTGCACGCCCGTTGCACACTCACCTTGCTGGGGTCGGGGGGCAGCAGGGCCTCCACAGGGAAGGGGCTCCCCGGGACCGGGTGCCCGTCGTACGTCACCTCCACGCGGTGGGGTCCCTCCTCGGGGGGGGTGAAGCTGACGGGGTGGGGACCCCCGGGGGGGGCCGGGCCCACCCGGCAGGGCACGGGGCGGCGGGAGGGGCCCGTCACCTTCACCCCCACCTTGCCCTGGCCCCCCGCCCCCTGGGTCCCCACCGAGAACTCCTGGGGCTGCCCCACCTCTGCCTCTGGGGGGGGAGAGAATTTGGAGGGGGGGCGTCAGGGGGGGCTCCTCCCATCAGCCCCATGCGGTGGGAGCCCCCTCAGACCCCCCAATAGGGTGTATCCCCCCCCCACCCCATACACAGCCCCCCACCCCACAATAGGGTGTCCCCACCCCACCTCGGCCTCTGGGGAGGGGGGAGAGAATTTGGGGGGGGGGGCGTCAGGGGGGGGCTCCTCCCATCAGCCCCACACGGTGTGACCCCCCTCAGACCCCCCAATAGGGGGTATCCCCCCCCCCCAAACACAGCCCCCCCACCCCACAATAGGGTGTCCCCACCTCTGCCTCTGGGGAGGGGGGAGAGAATTTGGGGGGGGGGCGTCAGGGGGGGGCTCCTCCCATCAGCCCCACACGGTGTGACCCCCCCCTCAGACCCCCCAATAGGGGGTATCCCCCCCCCCCGCCCCCCCTCAATAACCTGGGTGCCCCCCCAGACGCCCCCCAGCCCCCCCCCCCCCCCCCAAGACCCCTGGATACCCCCCAAGATGCCCCTCTGGACCCCCAGGTTCCCTCCCAAGACCCCCTATCCACTCCCACCCCCCCCCGGGACCCCCCCCCCCAGACCCTCGAGGTGCCCCCCAAGACCCCCACCCCTCCCCAGATGCCCCCCCAGGACCTCTGAGGTGCCCCCCAAGACCCTCTGGACACACCCCCAGACCCCTCGACACCCCCCCAGATGCCCCCCTGGACCCCCAGGTTCCCTCCTCAAGACCCCCAGACACCCCCCCACACCCCTGAGGTGCCCCCCGAGACCCCTGGACACCCCCCAGATGCCCCCCCGGACCCCTAGGTTCCCCCCCTAAGACCCCCAGCCCCCTCAGACGCCCCCCCCAAGACCCATAATCCCCCCAGACGCCCCCTCCCAAGACCCCCAGCCCACCCAGATGCCCCCCTGGACCCCCAGGTTTCTCCAGGTTTCTCCCCAAAGACCCCCAGCCACCTCCCCAAGACCCCCAGCCCCCCAGATGCCCCCCCAAGGTGACCCCCAAGACCCCCAGCCACCTCCCCAAGACTCCCAGCCCCACCAGACTCCCTCCCCTTGACCCCCAGCCACCCCCCTCAGACCCCCAGCCCCTCCAGACACCCCGCTAGTGCCCCCCAAGACCCCCAGCCACCTCCCCAAGACTGCCAGCCACCCCCAGACGCCCCCCCAAGGTGCCCCCCAAGATCCCCAGCCACCCCCCCAAGACCCCCAGCCCCCACAGACGACACCCACAAGACCCCCAGCCCCTCCAGACACCCCCCTTTAGACCCCTGAGGTGCCCCCCAAGACCCCCAGCCCCCCCAGACACCCTTCCCAAGACCCCCAGCCGCCCCCTCAAGACCCCCAGCCCCTCCAGACACCCCCCTTTAGACCCCTGAGGTGCCCCCCAAGACCCCCAGCCCCCCCCCCCAAGACTCCCAGCCCCCCCAGACTCCCTCCCCAAGACCCCCAGCCACCCCCTCAAGACCCCCAGCCCCTCCAGACACCCCCCTTTAGACCCCTGAGGTGCCCCCCAAGACCCCCAGCCACCCCCTTAAGACTCCCAGCCCCTCCCAGACCCCCACTCCAAGACCCCCAGCCCCTCCAGACACCCCCCTTTAGACCCCTGAGGTGCCCCCCAAGACCCCCAGCCACCCCCTTAAGACTCCCAGCCCCTCCCAGACCCCCACTCCAAGACCCCCAGCCCCTCCAGACACCCACTTTTAGACCCCTGAGGTGCCCCTCAAGACCCCCAGCCACCCCCCCAAGACTCCCAGCCCCCCCAGACACCCTTCCCAAGACCCCCAGCCCCCCCCCCAAGACCCCCAGCCCCTCCAGACACCCCACTTTAGACCCCCGAGGTGCCCCCCAAGACCCCCAGCCACCCCCCCAAGACTCCCATCCCCCCCATCCCCCCCCAAGACCCCCAAACTCCCCCCCCAGCCCCCTCCCCACTCACTGCTGTTGAGCCCCTGCACCGTGACCTTGTTCAGCTGCAGGGGGGGGGCCACGTTGACAGCGAAGGGGCTGCGGGGGATGGGGTCCCCCCCGTACGTCACCGCCACGGACAGGGGACCCTGCGGGGACACCCCAAATCAGGGGGCTGGGGGGGCACACAGCACCCCCCCCCACTCCCCCCTGTGGGGACACCCCAAATCAGGGGGCTGGGGGGGCACACAGCACCCCCCCCCTGCTCCCCCCTGTGGGGACACCCCAAATCAGGGGGCTGGGGGGGCACACAGCCCCCATCCTGTTCCCCCCCCTCCATGGGGTGGGTGGGGGGCACCCATGGGGCAGGGGGAGGGGGGCCTGGGGGTCACAGGGGGTTGTAGGGGGGCGGGGGGGGCGTTGGGGTGATGGGTGGCAATGGGGTGCCTGTGGGTGATGGGGGGGGTGCTATGGGGCCCGCTATGGGGTGGGGGGTGATGCTGTGGGTCCTGCTATGGGGTGATGCTGTGGGTGCCCCTATGGGTCATGTTGAGAGGGGGTTGCCCATAGATTGGGTGCCCCATAGGTTGGGTGCCCCAGAGCTGCCCCACAGCTTGGGTGCAGCTTGGGGTACCCCATAGGTACCCCACAGCTCGGGTACCCCACAGCTCGGGTGCCCCACAGCTCAGGCACCCCATAACTGCCCCACAGCTTGGGCACCCCATAGGTATCCCACAGGTTGGGTGCCCCATAGGTTGGGCTCCCCATAGGTACCCCATAGGCTGGGTGCCCCACAGCTTGGGCACCCCACAACTGCCCCACAGGTTGGGTACCCCACAGCTTGGGCACCCCACAGGCTGGGTACCCTGTAGGTTGGGTACCCCACAAGTTGGGTGCCCCACAGCTTGGGCACCCCACAACTGCCCCACAGGTTGGATTCCCCACAGCTTGGGCACCCCACAGGCTGGGTACCCTGTAGGTTGGGTACCCCACAAGTTGGGTGCCCCACAGCTTGGGCACCCCATAGGTTGGGCACCCCACAGCTTGGGTACCCCACAGGTTGGGCACCCCACAGCTTGGGTGCCCCACAGCTTGGGCACCCCACAGCTTGGGCACCCCACAGCTTGGGTACCCCACAGGTTGGGTGCCCCACAGCTTGGGCTCCCCATAGGTACCCCACAAGTTGGGTGCCCCACAGGTTGGGTCCCCCACAGCTTGGGTACCCCACAGCTTGGGTACCCCACAGGTTGGGTGCCCCACAGCTTGGGCTCCCCACAGGTTGGGTGCCCCACAGCTTGGGCACCCCATAGGTACCCCACAAATTGGGTGCCCCACAGCTTGGGCACCCCATAACTGCTCCACAGCTTGGGTGGCCCACAGCTTGGGTACCCCATAGGTTGGGTGCCCCATAACTGCCCCACAGGTTGGATTCCCCACAGCTTGGGTACCCCACAGGTCGGGTGCCCCACAGGTCGGGTACCCCATAGGTTGGGTGCCCCATAACTGCCCCACAGCTTAGGCACCCCATAGGTACCCCACAGGTTGGGTGCCCCACAGCTTGGGTACCCCACAGGTTGGGCTCCCCATAGGTACCCCACAGGTTGGGTGCCCCACAGCTTGGGCACCCCATAGGTTGGGCACCCCACAGCTTGGGTGCCCCACAGCTTGGGCTCCCCATAGGTACCCCACAAGTTGGGTGCTCCACAGCTTGAGCACCCCACAGGTTGGGTACCCCACAGGTCGGGTGCCCCACAGCTTGGATACCCCATAACTGCCCCACAGCTTGGGTGCCCCATAGGTACCCCACAAGTTGGGTGCCCCACAACTTGGGCTCCCCATAGGTACCCCACAAGTTGGGTGCCCCACAGCTTGGGCACCCCATAGGTACCCCACAAGTTGGGTGCTCCATAGGTTGGGGTCCCCATAGGTACCCCATAGGCTGGGTGCCCCACAGCTTGGGTACCCCACAGCTTGAGCACCCCACAGCTTGGGTACCTCACAGGTTGGGTGCCCCACAGCTTGGGTACCCCATAACTGCCCCACAGGTTGGATTCCCCACAACTTGGGCACCCCACAGGCTGGGTACCCCATAGGTTGGGCTCCCCATAGGTACCCCATAGGCTGGGTGCCCCACAGCTTGGGTACCCCACAACTGCCCCACAGCTTGAGCACCCCACAGGCTGGGTACCCCACAGCTTGAGCACCCCACAGCTTGGGTACCCCACAGCTTGGGCTCCCCATAGGTACCCCACAAGTTGGGTGCCCCACAAGTTGGGTACCCCATAGGTTGGGTGCCCCATAATGGCCCCACAGGCTGGGTGCCCCACAGCTTGGGCACCCCATAGGTACCCCACAAGTTGGGTGCTCCATAGGTTGGGCTCCCCATAGGTACCCCATAGGCTGGATGCCCCACAGCTTGGGTACCCCACAGCTTGAGCACCCCACAGCTTGGGTACCTCACAGGTTGGGTGCCCCACACCTTGGGTACCCCATAACTGCCCCACAGGTTGGATTCCCCACAGCTTGGGCACCCCACAGGCTGGGTACCCCATAGGTTGGATTCCCCATAGGTACCCCACAAGTTGGGTGCCCCACAGCTTGGGCAGCCCATAGGTTGGGCACCCCACAGGCTGGGTACCCCACAGGTTGGGCTCCCCATAGGTACCCCACAAGTTGGGTGCTCCATAGGTTGGGCTCCCCATAGGTACCCCATAGGCTGGGTGCCCCACAGCTTGGGCACCCCACAACTGCCCCACAGCTTGGGTGCCCCACAGCTTGGGCACCCCACAGCTTGGGTACCCCACAGGTTGGGCACCCCACAGCTTGGGCACCCCACAGCTTGGGTACCCCACAGGTTGGGTGCCCCACAGCTTGGGCTCCCCATAGGTACCCCACAAGTTGGGTGCCCCACAGGTTGGGTCCCCCACAGCTTGGGTACCCCACAGCTTGGGTACCCCACAGGTTGGGTGCCCCACAGCTTGGGCTCCCCACAGGTTGGGTGCCCCACAGCTTGGGCACCCCATAGGTACCCCACAAATTGGGTGCCCCACAGCTTGGGCACCCCATAACTGCTCCACAGCTTGGGTGGCCCACAGCTTGGGTACCCCATAGGTTGGGTGCCCCATAACTGCCCCACAGGTTGGATTCCCCACAGCTTGGGTACCCCATAGGTTGGGTGCCCCACAGGTTGGGTGCCTCATAGGTTGGGTGCCCCATAACTGCCCCACAGCTTAGGCACCCCATAGGTACCCCACAGGTTGGGTGTCCCACAGCTTGGGCACCCCATAGCTGCCCACAGCCACCCATGGCCACCCCATGGCCACCCCATAGCCGCGCACCTGCTGCAGCGGGCAGTACTTGGCGGTGTAGGAGTAGTCGTGGTTGTCGATGAGCTGGAAGTCGCGCACGGCCGCGCCGGGCCCCGCGGCGCCGAACTGCACGTCCAGGGGCGCTTTGCCCGCCCCCTTGGTCTGCACCGTGAAGTGGGTGGGCTGCCCCACCTCCACCCCTGCGCCCCACAGCACCCGTGAGACACGCGGCACCCTGACCCACCCTGACCCACAGCACCCTGACCCACCCTGACCCACGGTGACCCACAGCGCCCTGACCCACAGCACCCTGACCCACAGCACCCTGACCCACGGCACCCTGACCCACCGCACCCGTGAGACACGCGGCACCCTGACCCACCCTGACCCACAGCAACCCTGACCCACGGTGACCCACAGCACCCTGACCCACAGTGACCCACAGCACCCTGACCCACAGCACCCTGACCCACGGCACCCTGACCCACAGCACCCGTGAGACACATGGCACCCTGACCCACCCTGACCCACAGCAACCCATGGCACCCTGAACCACGGTGACCCACAGCACCCTGACCCACAGCACCCTGACCCATAGCAACCCACAGCACCCGTGAGACACGTGGCACCCTGACCTACGGCACCCTGACCCACAGTGACCCTGACCCACAGCACCCTGACCCAGAGCGACCCACAGCACCCTGACCCACGGCACCCTGACCCACAGCGCCCTGACCCACAGCACCCAGACCCACAGCAACCCACAGCACCCTGACCCACGGCACCCTGACCCATAGCACCCTGACCCACAGCACCCTGACCCACAGCACCCTGACCCACGGCACCCTGACCCATAGCACCCTGACCCATAGCACCCTACAGCACCCTGACCCACAGCACCCTGACCCATGGCACCCTGACCCGCAGCACCCAGACCCACAGCACCCACAGCACCCTGACCCACGGCACCCTGACCCACAGCACCCTGACCCACAGCAACCTGACCCACAGCAACCCACAGCACCCTGACCCATGGCACCATGACCCACAGCAACCTGCAGCACCCTGACCCATGGCACCCTGACCCACAGCAACCTGACCCATGGTGACCCATGGCGACCCATGGCACCCACAGCACCCTGACCGACCCACAGTGACCTGTGGCACCCGTAGCACCCTGACCCACAGCACCCATGGACCCACAGTACCCACAGTACCCTGACCCATGGCACCTACAGCACCTGGCCCTATAGCACCCACAGAACCTGCCCCACAGCACCTATGGCAACCAGCCCCACAGCCCCATGGCACCCACAGCCCCACAGCCCCATGGCATATACAGCACCCACAGCACCCACAGCCCCTGTCCCATGGCCTCTCCCCCACAGCACCCACAGCCCCTGCCTCATGGCACCCACAGCCCCACAGCCCCATGGCCCCTGCCCCACAGCACCCACAGCCCCTGCCCCATGGCCTCTGCCCCACAGCACCCAGAGCACCCACAGCCCCTGCCCCATGGCACGTACAGCACCCAGTCCCATGGCACCCCCAGCCCCACAGCACCCCCAGCCCCTGCCCCATGGCACCCCCAGCCCCACGGTCCCTGCCCCACAGCCCCCCCAGCCCCCCAGTCCCCTCACCGGTGCGGCTGAGCCCGGGTCCCTCAGCCTTGACCTTGCTGGCGTCGTGGGACGGATCCACCTTGATGCGGAACGGGCTGGTGGGGATCTCCTGGGGACAGGGACACGGCACGGTGACACCACGGTGACCACCGGGGGACACTGCTGGGGGGGACAGACCCCCCTCCCATCCCATCCCATCCTATCCCATCCCATCCCCATCCCATCCCATCCCCATCCACATCCCATCCCATCCCATCCCATCCCATCCCCATCCCCATCCCATCCCATCCCCATCCCATCCCATCCCATCCCATCCCCATCCCCATCCCCATCCCATCCCATCCCATCCCCATCCCATCCCCATCCCCATTCCCATCCCCATCCCCATCCCCATCCCCATCCCATCCCCATCCCCATCCCCATCCCCATCCCCATCCCATCCCATCCCATCCCCATCCCCATCCCATCCCATCCCATCCCATCCCATCCCATCCCATCCCCATCCCCATCCCATCCCATCCCATCCCCATCCCCATCCCATCCCATCCCATCCCATCCCATCCCATCCCATCCCCATCCCCATCCCCATCCCATTCCCATCCCCATCCCCATCCCCATCCCATCCCATCCCATCCCCATCCCATCCCCATCCCCATCCCCATCCCCATCCCATCCCATCCCATCCCCATCCCCATCCCCATCCCATCCCCATCCCCATCCCATCCCATCCCATCCCCATCCCATCCCCATCCCATCCCATCCCCATCCCATCCCCATCCCATCCCATCCCATCCCCATCCCCATCCCATCCCATCCCATCCCATCCCCATCCCATCCCATCCCCATCCCCATCCCATCCCATCCCCATCCCATCCCATCCCATCCCATCCCCATCCCCATCCCATCCCCATCCCATCCCATCCCCATCCCCATCCCATCCCATCCCATCCCATCCCATCCCATCCCATCCCACCCCACCCCACCCCACCCCACCCTCCCTCCCATGGGTGGTACCTGCTTCCCGAACAGCACCATGATGGTGTAGAGCCCGGCCCCGGGGGGGGTGTACTTCACCGTGAAGGTGTCGTTGTCGTTCTTGATGATGTCAAAGTCGATGTCGGCCTCCACCGGCCCCACCACGCCCGGGGCGCACTTGATCCCGATGCTGACGTCACCTGAGGGGTGTCCCCACCACTGTCACCCTGCTGCTCCATCCCCCCCGTCACCCCATAGGGTGGCACCATCACCCCTCGTCACCCCACTCCTCTTGGGTTGGGTGGCCCCGTCCCACCCCCTCACCCCATGGGGTGGCACCTCCCTACCCCCTCACCCCATGGGTTGGGTGGCCCCATCCCACCCCCAGAAGGGTCCCCATGGGTGTTCCCTGCCCCTGAATGCCCCCAGCCCCACAGTGGGCACCCACCCCATAGGGTGGCACAATCCCATCCCGTAACCCCATGGGTTGGGTGGCCCCATCCCACCCCCTCACCCCATGGGGTGACACCCCCCTACCCCCTCACCCCATGGGTTGGGTGGCCCCATCCCACCCCCTCACCCCATGGGGTGGCACCCCCTTAGCCCCTCACCCCATTGGTTGGGTGGCCCCATCCCACCCCCAGAAGGGTCCCCATGGGTGTTCCTTGCCCCCCCCCCCCCAGCCCCACAGCAGGCACCTACCCCATAGGGTGGCACCCCCCTACCCCCTCACCCCATGGGTTGGGTGGCCCCATCCCACCCCATCACCCCATGGGTTGGCACCACCTCACCCCATTACCCCCTGGGTTGGGTGGCACCATCCCACCCCCTCACCCCATGGGGTGGCACCCCCCTACCCCTCACCCCATAGGGTGGCACCCCCCTACCCCCTCACCCCATGAGTTGGGTGGCCCCATCCCACCCCCTGAAGGGTCCCCATGGGTGTTCCTTGCCCCTGCACGCCCCCAGCCCCACAGTGGGCACCCACCCCATAGGGTGGCACCCCCTCACCCCATCACCCCACTCCTCATGGTTGGGTGGCCCCATCCCACCCCCTCACCCCCTGGGTTGGGTGGCCCCATCCCACCCCCAGCAGGGTCCCCAAGGGTGTTCCTTGCCCCCTCACCCCACCCAGCCCCACGGTGGGCACCCACCCCATAGGGTGGCACCCCCTCACCCCATCACCCCACTCCTCATGGTTGGGTGGCCCCATCCCACCCCCATCACCCCATGGGTTGGGTGGCCCCACCCCACCCCATCCCCCCCTGGATTGGGCAGCCCCACCCCCCCCCAGCAGGGTGCCCAGGGGTGTTCGCAGCCCCCCTGCCCCGCGGGCGCCCACCCTGCCCGGCCTCGCTGCAGTCCACGGTGAAGTAGGTGGGCTCGTTGGCCTTCAGCCCCGTCTTCTCCACGCCCGGCCCGTAGACCTTCACCCTGCCGGGGTGGCTGCCCTCCCCCACGCTCACCTGCGGGTGATGGGGATGGTCACGGACCCCCCCACCCAGAATCAGCCCCCCGAGACCCCACCCCACCCGGAAACACCCCCCCAAGACCCCACCCCATGGCACCCACAGGGAAGGGGGGTGGTGACCCCCCCACGTTCACCTGTGGGTGATGGGGATGGTCACGGACCCCCCCACCCAGAACCACCCCCCGAGACCCCACCCCACCCAGAACCACCCCCCGAGACCCCCCCCCGACCCAGAACCACCCCCCTGAGACCCCACCCCATGGCACCCACGCAGAAGGGGCTGCAGGGGGTGGTGACCCCCCCCACATTCACCTGTGGGTGATGGGAACGGTCACAGACCCACCCACCCAACCTGGACCCCCCCCCGAGACCCCGCCCCATGGCACCCACGCAGAAGGGGGGTGGTGACCCCCCCCACGTTCACCTGTGGGTGATGGGGACAGTCACAGACCCACCCACCCCACCCAGACCCACCCCCCGAGACCCCAGCCCAGGGCACCCACGCGGAAGGGGCTGCGGGGGGTGGAGACCCCCCCCCAGGCCACGATGATGGTGTGCTTGATGGCCTTGGTGGGCACGTAGACGCAGTGGTAGGTGCCGTCGCCGTTGTCCTTCACCTTGACGTCGATGGGGCAGCCCTCGGCGTCCTGCGGGCACCAGGGAGGGGGTGAGGGCATCCGCGGCGCCCAACGGCGCCCAACGGCGCCCAACGGCACCCCAGGGTGCTCTGCCATGGCCAACGGAGGCCAATGGCACCCAATGGAGGCCAAGGGCACCCAACATTGGTCAACGGCACCCAACGCTGGCCAAGAGTGGCCAATGGCAGCCAACGGTGGCCAAAGGTGGCCAACGGCACCCAACGGTGGCCAATGGCACCCAATGGTGAGCAACAGCACCCAAAGGTGACCAACGGCACTCAATGGTGGCCAACGGCACCCAACAGTGGTCAACGGCACCCAACGCTGGCCAAGAGTGGCCAATGGTGGCCAAAGGTGGCCAATGGCACCCAACGGTGCCCTACAGCACCCAATGGTGGCCAACAGCACCCAATGGTGGCCAAGAGTGGCCAATGGTGGCCAAAGGTGGCCAACAGCACCCAACGGTGGTCAACAGCACTCAACAGTGGCCAACAGCGGCCAACAGTGACCAATGGCGGCCAAAGGTGGCAAATAGCACCCAACGGTGGCCAACAGCACCCAACATTGGTCAACGGCACCCAACGCTGGCCAAGAGTGGCCAATGGTGGCCAAAGGTGGCCAACAGCACCCAACGGTGGTCAACAGCACTCAACGGTGGCCAACAGTGGCCAACAGTAGCCAATGGCAGCCAACAGTGGCCAATGGTGGCCTATGACACCCAACAGTGGCCAATGACACTCAATGGTGGCCAACAGCACCCAACAGAGGGCAATGGCACCCAACCGCACTCAATGGTACCAAATGGCACCCAATCCCACCCAACATCAGCCAGTGGTACCAAACGGCACCCAACGGCATCCAATGGCACCCAACATTGGCCAACGGCACCCAATGGCACCCAATGGTGCCCAACATTGGCCAATGGCACCTAACACTGGCCAATGGTACCCATCAGTGGCCAATGGCACCCAATGGCACCCAATGGCACCCAATGGTACCCAATGGCACCCGCCAGCACCCTACCTGGGCGTAGAGCTTGAGGGGCCCCTTGCCAGCGCCGCGCGTGTCGATGGTGAACTCCGCCGGTCGCTCCACGATGCAGCCGGTGGGCTCCAGCCCCGGCCCAAAGGCCTTCACCTGCGGGGGGCAGGGGGGTCAGGGGGGCCCGGGGGGCACCCATGGCTGCAAAGACACCCAGGGCTGCCAGGGTAGGGGGTGGGGGGAGCTGTGGGGCACAGGGTGGCAGTGTAGGGTGCTATGGGGTGCAGTGGGGCACAGCAGGGTGCTGTGGGGGGTGCTATGGGGTCCTGTGGGGCAGAGTGCTGCAGGGCGCTATGGGGCGCTGTGAGGTGATACGGGGTGCTATGGGGCAGGGTGCTATGGGCCAAGCAAGGTGCTATGGGGCAGGGTGCTCTGGGCAGGGTGCTATGGAGCACTATGGGGTGGGATGTTATGGGTCAGGGTGCTATAGGGCACTATGGGGCACTATGGGTCAGGGCTCTATGGGTCAGGGCTCCATGGGGTCAGGGTGGTATGGGGCACTATGGGTCAGGGTGCTATGGGTTAGGGTGCTATGGGGTGCTATGGGTCAGGGGTCTGTGGGTCAGGGCTCTGTGGGGCACTATGGGTTAGGGTGCTATGGGGCGCTATGGGTCAGGGCTCTGTGGGTCAGGACTCTGTGGGTCCAGGCGCTGTGGGTCAGGGCGCTGTGGGCCAGGGTGCTATAGGGCAGGTTGCTGTGGGTCAGGGTGCTATGGGTCACTATGGGTCAGGGTGCTATGGGACGCTATGGGTCAGGCTGCTATGGGTTGCTATGGGTCAGGGTCTTATGGGTCGCTATGGGTCAGGGCTCTGTGGGTCAGGGCACTGTGGGTCAGGGCCCTGTGGGTCAGGGTGCTATAGGGCAGGTTGCTGTGGGTCCGGGCGCTGTGGGTCAGGGCGCTGTGGGTCAGGGTGCTATAGGGCAGGTTGCTGTGGGTCAGGGTGCTATGGGTCGCTATGGGTCAGGGCGCTGTGGGTCAGGGTGCTATGGGTCGCTATGGGTCAGGGTGCTATGGGTCAGGGTGCTATGGGTCACTATGGGTCTGGGCGCTGTGGGTCCGGGCGCTGTGGGTCAGGGCACTGTGGGTCAGGGTGCTGTAGGGCAGGTTGCTGTGGGTCAGGGTGCTATGGGTCGCTATGGGTCAGGGTGCTATGGGTCAGGGCGCTGTGGGTCAGGGCGCTGTGGGTCAGGGTGCTATAGGGCAGGTTGCTGTGGGTCAGGGTGCTATGGGTCGCTATGGGTCAGGGTGCTGTGGGTCAGGGTGCTATGGGTCGCTATGGGTCAGGGTGCTGTGGGTCGCTATGGGTCAGGGCTCTGTGGGTCGCTATGGGTCAGGGTGCTATGGGTCGCTATGGGTTGGGGTGCTGTGGGTTGCTGTGGGTCGGGGTGCTATGGGTCAGGGCGCTGTGGGTCAGGGCTCTGTGGGTCAGGGTGCTATAGGGCAGGTTGCTGTGGGTCAGGGTGCTATGGGTCGCTATGGGTCAGGGTGCTATGGGTCGCTATGGGTCGGGGCGCTGTGGGTTGCTATGGGTCAGGGCTCTGTGGGTCAGGGTGCTGTGGGTCAGGGTGCTGTGGGTCACTATGGGTCAGGGCTCTGTGGGTCGCCATGGGTCAGGGTGCTGTGGGTCGCTGTGGGTCGGGGCGCTGTGGGTTGCTATGGGTCAGGGCTCTGTGGGTCAGGGTGCTGTGGGTCAGGGTGCTGTGGGTCACTATGGGTCAGGGCGCTGTGGGTCAGGGCTCTGTGGGTCGCTGTGGGTCAGGGCGCTCTGGGTCACTATGGGTCAGGGTGCTGTGGGTCGGGGTGCTGTGGGTCGCTATGGGTCAGGATGCTGTGGGTCACTGTGGGTCAGGGCTCTGATGGGTCGCTATGGGTCAGGGCTCTGTGGGTCGCTGTGGGTCAGGGCGCTGTGGGTCGCTATGGGTCAGGGTGCTGTGGGTCAGGGCGCTGTGGGTCGCTGTGGGTCGGGGCTCTGTGGGTCGCTATGGGTCAGGATGCTGTGGGTCACTATGGGTCGGGGCTCTGTGGGTCGCCGTGGGTCGGGGCGCTGTGGGTCAGGGTGCTGTGGGTCAGGGTGCTGTGGGTCGCTGTGGGTCAGGGTGCTGTGGGTCGCTGTGGGTCAGGGCGCTGTGGGTCACTATGGGTCAGGGCTCTGTGGGTCGGTCTGGGTCAGGGCGCTGTGGGTCAGGGCTCTGTGGGTCGCTGTGGGTCAGGGCGCTCTGGGTCACTATGGGTCAGGGTGCTGTGGGTCGGGGTGCTGTGGGTCACTATGGGTCAGGGTGCTGTGGGTCAGGGCTCTGTGGGTCGCTGTGGGTCAGGGTGCTGTGGGTCACTATGGGTCAGGGCGCTGTGGGTCGCCGTGGGTCAGGGTGTCACCTTGTCGGGCCAGGAGTCGTGCTGGGCGGGCAGGATCTGGGCCAGGAAGGGGCTGTCCTTGATGTCCTCGTCGTCGCACACCACGTGCACCGCGTAGGCGCCCGGCTCCGTGGGCCAGTAGCGCACGTCGCACGAGCCGTCCCCGCGGTCGTCACACTCGATGCGCGCCTGCGACGGGCCCTCGATGGAGAAGCCTGGGGACCCCCGTGTCACCCCCTGTCACACCCTGTCACACCCCTGTGACACCCCTGTGACACCCCCTGTGACACCCCCTGCCCGTGTCACCCCACTCGATGCGCGCCTGCGACGGGCCCTCGATGGAGAAGCTTGGGGACCCCCCATGTGACCCCAGTGTCACCCCTGTGACACCCTGTGACACCCCCTGTGACACCCCCTGTCACCTCCTGTCACCCCCTGTCACCTCCTGTCACCTCCTGTCACCCCACTCGATGCGCGCCTGCGACGGGTCCTCGATGGAGAAGCCTGGGGACACCCCCTGTCACCTCCTGTCACACCCTGTGACACCCCCATGGCACCCCCTGCCCGTGTCACCCCCCCACATAACCCCCCTGTCACCCCCCTGTCACCCCCTGTCACCCCACTCGATGCGCGCCTGCGACGGGTCCTCGATGGAGAAGCCTGGGGACACCCAGTGCCACCCCCTGTCACCCCCTGTGACAACCCTCTCCATCCCCACGTCCCCACCAGTGTCCCCTCTCAATGTCCCCCCCATGATGCCACCAGTGCCCCATGTCCCCCTGTCACCCCCATGTCCCCACCAGTGTCCCTCCCACCCCAGTGTCCCCTCCATGATGCCACCAGTGTCCCCACCCATCCCATGTCCCCACCTGTGTCCCCACCACCCCAGTGTCCCCCTCACGATGCCACCAGTGTCCCACGTCCCTCACCCACCCCGTGTCCCCACCAGTGTTCCCACCACCCCAGTGTCCCCCCCACGATGCCACCAGTGTCCCACGTCCCTCACCCACCCCGTGTCCCCACCAGTGTCCCCCCCACCCCAGTGTCCCCACCACGATGCCACCAGTGTCCCCACCCACCCTGTGTCCCCACCAGTGTCCCCCCCACCCCAGTGTCCCCTCCATGATGCCACCAGTGTCCCCCCCACCCCAGTGATCCCACCAGTGTCCCCCCCACCCCAATGTCCCCCCCACGATGCCACCAGTGTCCCATGTCCCCCTCTCCACCCCCATGTCCCCACCAGTGTCCCCCCCCACCCCAGTGTCCCCTCCATGATGCCACCAGTGTCCCCCCCTGTGTCCCCACCAGTGTCCCCCCAACCCCAGTGTCCCACCCACAATACCACCAGTGTCCCACGTCCCCCTGCCACCCCCCTGTCCCCCCAGTGTCCCCCCTCACCCAGCGTCCCCACGTGGGTGCCGATGGCCTCCCACCATCTCCCTGTCCCCACCCACCCCGTGTCCCCCCCAGTGTCCCCCCACCACCCCAATGTCCCCCCCAGTGTCCTCCCCCACTCCGTGTCCCCCCCCGGTGCCCCCCTCACCCAGGGTCCCCACGTGGGTGCCGATGGCCCCCCCACCCCGTGTCCCCCCCGTGCCCCCTCACCCAGGGTCCCCACGTGGGTGCCAATGGCCCCCCCACCCCGTGTCCCCCCCTGTGTCCCCCCCTCACCCAGGGTCCCCACGTGGGTGCCGATGGCCCCCCCACCCCGTGTCCCCCCCTGTGTCCCCCCCTCACCCAGGGTCCCCACGTGGGTGCCGATGGCCTCCACCACGAAGGCGGCCGCGTGTCCCACGACGCCGCCCACCAGCCCCGGGCCCCACGCGCGGACCTTCTGCTCGCCCGGCGCCGGCGACACCTGCACCTCGAACGGGCTGTGCACACGCGCGTGTCAGGGCCTTGAACACGCGTGTCCGGGCTCACACACGTGTGTCAGGGCCTTGCATGCAGGTCAGGGCCTTGCACGCGGGTCGGGGCCTTGCACACACGTGTCAGGGCCTTGCACACGCGTGTGTCAGGGCCCTGCACGCGGGTTAGGGCTCACACACGCGTGTCAGGGCCTTGCACATGTGTGTCAGGGCTCACACGCGTGTCAGGGCTCACACACACGTGTGTCAGGGCCTTGCACACCTGTGTTAGGGCTCACACACGCCTGCACACATGTGTCAGGGCCTTGCACGCTTGTCGGGGCTCACACACACGTGTTGGGGCTCACACACACGTGTCAGGGCCTTGCACACACGTGTGTCAGGGCCTTGCACGCGGGTCGGGGCTCACACACGCCTGCACACACGTGTCAGGGCCTTGCACATGTGTGTCGAGGCTCACACGCGTGTGTCAGGGCCTTGCACACGCGTGTCAGGGCTCGCACATGCGTGTCGGGGCTCACACACGCCTGCACAAACGGGTCGGGGCCTTGCACATGTGTGTCAAGGCTCACACGCGTGTGTCAGGGCCTTCCACACACATGTCAGGGCCTCGCACGCGGGTCAGGGCTCACGCACGCATGTCGGGGCTCACACACGTCTGCAGACATGCGTCAGGGCCTTGCACACACGTGTTGGGGCTCACACATGCCTGCACACGCGTGTCAGGGCTCACACACGCGTGTCGGGGCTCACACACGCCTGCACATGGGTGTCAGGGCCTTGCACACATGTCAGGGCCTTGCACATATGTGTCAGGGCTCACATACACCTGCACACACATGTCAGGGCCTTGCACACGGGTCGGAGACTTGCACACGCGTGTTGGGGCTCACAAACGCCTGCACACGCATGTCAGGGCCTTGCACTCGTGTCAGGGCTCACACACGCGTGTCAGGGCCTTGCACATGGGTCAGGGCCTTGCACACATGTGTCAGGGCCTTGCACTCGTGTCAGGGCTCACACACGCGTGTCAGGGCCTTGCACATGGGTCAGGGCCTTGCACACATGTGTCAGGGCCTTGCACTCGTGTCAGGGCTCACACACGCGTGTCAGGGCCTTGCACATGGGTCAGGGCCTTGCACACATGTGTCAGGGCCTTTAACACACGTGTCAAGGCTCACACATGCGGGTTGGGGCTCACACATGCCTGCACACACATCTCAGGGCCTTGTACACACGTGTCAGCCTCACACATGTCTGCACACACATGTCAGGGACTTGCACACACACGTCAGGGCTCCCACACGCCTGCACACACATGTCAGGGCTTTGCACATGCATGTCAGGGCCTTGAACACACGTGTCAGAGCCTTGCACGCGGGTCAGGGCTCACACACACCTGCACACGCATGTCAGGGCCTTGCACACGCGTGTCAGGGCCTTGAACACACGTGACAGGGCTCACACACGCGTGTCGGGGCTCACACACGCCTGCACACGCGTGTCAGGGCTCCCACACATGTGGGGCACCCACACGTGTTGGGGTTCGCACACGCCTCACACACGCCTCCGCCCCCACCCCCCTTCCCGCACGCCCCTCACACACTCACACCTCCCCCAGAGACCCCCCACCCAGCCTGCACGGTCCCGGGGGGTGTGGGGGGGAGTGGGGGAGTCCCAGGGGGTCCTGGAGGGGCTGTGGGGGGTTTGGGGGTCCCGGGGCTCAGTGGGTGGGTGTGTGGGGGGGTCGGTACCTGCGCGGGATGCTGTGCCCCCCCCAGGTGATGGCCACCCCCGGGGGGCAGTGGGTGGGTGTGGGTGGGGGTCCCGGGGGGCTGTGGGTGGCTGTGGGTGGGGGTCCCAGGGGGGCTGTGGGTGTGTGTGTGGGTCCCGGGGGGTCCCGGGGGGGCTGTGGGTGGGTGTGGGGGTCTCAGGGGGTCCCGGGGGTCAGTGGGTGGGTGTGGGGGTCTCAGGGGGTCCCGGGGGGGCTGTGGGTGGGTGTGGGGGTCACAGGGGGTCCCGGGGGTCAGTGGGTGGGTGTGGGGGTCCCGGGGGGCTGTGGGTGGGTGTGGGGGTTGGGGGGTCAGTGGGTGGGGGTCGGGGGGTCAGTGGGTGGGTGTGGGGGTCCCGGGGGGCTGTGGGTGGGGGCTGTGGGTGGGTGTGGGGGTTGGGGGGTCAGTGGGTGGGTGTGGGTGGTGGTCCCGGGCATATCTGCGTGGGATGCCATGCCCCCCCCAGGTGATGGCCACCCCCGGGGGGCTGTGGGTGGGGGTCCCGGGGGGGCTGTGGGTGGGTGTGGGTGTGTGGGGGGGTCCCGGGGGGTCCCGGGGGTCAGTGGGTGGGTGTGGGGGGGGTACCTGCGCGGGATGCCGTGCCCCCCCCAGGTGATGCCCACCCCCGGGGGGCTGTGGGTGGGGGTCCCGGGGGGCTGTGGGTCGGTGTGGGGGTTGGGGGGTCAGTGGGTGGGGGTCGGGGGGTCAGTGGGTGGGTGTGGGGGGGGTACCTGCGCGGGATGCCGTGCCCCCCCCAGGTGATGGCCACCCCTGGGGGGCTGTGGGTGGGGGTCCCGGGGGGCTGTGGGTCGGTGTGGGGGTTGGGGGGTCAGTGGGTGGGGGTCGGGGGGTCAGTGGGTGGGTGTGGGGGGGTCCCGGGGGTACCTGCGCGGGATGCCGTGCCCCCCCCAGGTGATGCCCACCCCCGGGGGGCTGTGGGTGGGTGTGGGGGTCTCAGGGGGTCCCGGGGGTCAGTGGGTGGGGGTCGGGGGGTCAGTGGGTGGGTGTGTGGGGGGGTCCCAGGGGGTCCCGGGGGCCAGTGGGTGGGGGTGGGGGGGGTACCTGCGCGGGATGCCGTGCCCCCCCCAGGTGATGGCCACCTGGTACTTGCCGGGGGTGGGGGGCAGGTACCGGCACTCGAACACCCCCTCCCCCGCGTCCCGCACCGACACCGGCAGCTCCGCGCCGTCTGGGGGGGCAAGGGGGGGTCAGGGGGCGCCCACCCCCCACACACCCCGACACACAGACCCCCACCCCCAGACCCCACCCCCCATCTCCCCCCCAGCCCCCAGACCCAGACCCCCACCCCCCATTACCCCCAATACCCCCAGCCCCCCACCCCTAAGACCCTCAGTCCCAGCCCCCCCCCTCACACCACCAGCCCCCCCACCCCTTAGACCCTCACCCCAGCCCCCCAGCCCCCATTTCCCCCCCAGCCCCCCACCCCTAAGACCCTCAGCCCCCGACCCCCAACCCCCATTTCCCCATCAGCCCCAGCCCCCCAGGCCCCCACCCCCACACCCCCAGCCTCCCCCCCACCCCCTTAGACCCTCACCCCTTCTACCCCCCATTTCCCCCCCAGCCCCCCCACCCCTAAGACCCTCACCCCCAGCCCCCCAGCCCCCCCATTCCCCCCCCACTCCCTTAGACCCTCATCCTCTTCTCCCCCACCCTCCCATTACCCCCCAGCCCCCCACCCCTTAGACCCTCTCCCCAGCCCCCCACCCTCACACCACCAGCCCCCCCAACCCCCTTAGACCCCCACCCCCCATCTCCCCCCCCAGCCCCTATCCCCCCACCCCTTAGACCCTCACCCCAGCCCCCAAGACCCCCATCCTCACACCACCAGCCCCCCCCACCCTCTTAGACCCTCACCCCCTCTACCCCCCACCCCCCTATTTCCCCTTCAGCCCCCAGCACCAGACCCCCACCCCCCCCATTTTCCCCCCAGCCCCCCACCCCTAAGACCCTCACACCCTCTTCTCCCCCACCCCCCCATTACCCCCCAGCCCCCCACCCCTTAGACCCTCACCCCAGGCCCCGCCCCCTCCTAGACCCTTCCCCAAGGCCCCCAAACCACGCCCCCTGACCACGCCCCAACCACTAAGACCCCGCCCCCCACCCCCAGCCCCCCTCCCCAGCCCCTTAGACCCTCACCCCCAGACCCCCCACTCCCCCAGCGCCCCCAGCCCCCCGCCCCAGACTCCCAGGCCCCGCCCCCTCCCTTAGGCCCCGCCCAGACTCCCAGACCCCGCCCCTCGGGCTCCCAGACCCCGCCCCTCGGGCTCCCAGGCCCCGCCCCCTCCAGTCACAGACCCCGCCCCCTCCCTCAGGCCCCGCCCCCTCCCTCGGGCCCCGCCCCAGACTCCCAGGCCCCGCCCCCAGCCCCCCGCCCAGACTCCCAGGCCCCGCCCCCTCCCTTAGGCCCCGCCCAGACTCCCAGGCCCCGCCCCCTCCCTTAGGCCCCGCCCAGACTCCCAGGCCCCCGCCCCCTCCTTAGGCCCCGCCCCAGACTCCCAGGCCCCGCCCCCAGGCCCCCCGCCCAGACTCCCAGGCCCCGCCCCTCCCTTAGGCCCCGCCCAGACTCCCAGGCCCCGCCCCCTCCCTTAGGCCCCGCCCAGACTCTCAGGCCCCGCTCCCTGCAGCCCCAGGCCCCGCCCCAGACTCCCAGGCCCCGCCCCCAGCCCCCCGCCCAGACGCCCAGGCCCCGCCCCCTCGCCCAGGCCCCCGCCCCAGACTCCCCAGGCCCCGCCCCCAGCCCCCCCGCCCAGGCTCCCAGGCCCCGCCCCCTCCCTTAGGCCCCGCCCAGGCTCCCAGGCCCCGCCCCCTCCTTAGGCCCCGCCCCAGACGCCCAGGCCCCGCCCCCTCGCCCAGGCCCCCGCCCAGACTCCCAGGTTCCGCCCCTGCAGCCCCAGGCCCCGCCCCCTGTAGCCCCAGGCCCCGCCCCCTCGGCACCGACCCCGCCCCCAGGCTCCCAGGCCCCGCCCCCTCCAGTCCCAGACCCCGCCCCCTCCGCCCCCAGGCCCCGCCCCCCCTGCAGCCCCCGGCCCCGCCCCCGTACCGGGCGCGCGCAGCAGCACGCGCAGGTCCCCGGTGCCGGCGCCGCGCGTGAAGACGCGGAAATCCGCCGGCTCGTGCACGCGCAGCCCGCGCGCCTGCAGCCCCCGGCCCGAGGCGCGGCACGCGGACGGGCTGCAGGCTGGGGGGGGCGCGGGGGGGGGATGTGGGGGGGGATGGGGGGGATGGGGGGGGATGGGGGGTGGGAGGGGATGGGGTGGGGGGAGGTGGGGGTGGGGGTGGATATGGGGGGATGGGGGGGAGTGGGAGGGGGGGATGTGGGATGGGATGGGATGGGATGGGATGGGATGGGATGGGATGGGATGGGATGGGATGGGATGGGATGGGGGGGATGGGGGGGATAGGGGGGGACACGGGGGGATGGGGGGGACATGGGGGGTAAGGGGGGGATATGGGATGGGGGGGATGGAGGGGATAGGGGGGGATGGGGGGTGGGAGGGG